>NC_056732.1:415340180-415575180 GCF_019279795.1 Protopterus annectens
GAATTACATATGTTTACTGCCACTTATTTGTGCTTACGTTTGCCTTATTCATTATGACAGCATCACTTTGATTGAAGGAATCTGGTTAATGGCCCCATGCGAAACACACGTTCACCTTGACATGTTTAAATGCTGGCTTTACAGCACAGCGACATTCATTCCACAAGAAAATGATATGTGCTATAGTCAAACTTGAACCAGAAATTCCTTTACATTATGCAGATGCTCTAACCACTACACTATTGGTTTTCTGCTTCATTTATATGTATACCCATGGTTCAGAGTTACCCGAACCCACGCCTCAATGCTTCACTTACACAGCAGGCATCCATTCTCCTGCTGGGAAAACCACAGTACTACACATGCGCCATTCCCTATTCCCTACTGCTCTGGACCCATGCTGCATGTTTACTCACTCTGAGGATATCCAGAACTCCAAAGGTTATAGTCCTGGCACATACATGTGTTTGATTGTCAGGGTGTTCATGTGGTCATCCTAGTTCAGGCTTGTCTGACTGGAGACTGGAACAGCCCTGTACCCACTTGAAAGTCAGAATTAGCACGTGGACAGAGTTAGTCCCAATGTTACCATTCTACCTGTGTTTACAGATGCAAGTGTTTGCCCACCTCTGACCAGCTTGATATGTTGGCACTACATGATACGTGGTGGTGGGGTTTCCGCTGGTGTTTCCCTTCACATTCATTATGATTGCTTTATTGTGACCATGTTTATTCATTTATATATATATATATATGTATATATATATATATATATATATATATGTATATATATATATATATATATATATATATATATATATATATATATATATATATATCTGTCTGTACATACACATACATATACACCTACATACCTATTTACATTTCCCATACTGTTGAATGTCCACCACGCATCCCCGCTGGCTTTACCTACCTATATCCGATGGATATTATTCTGGCCATCGCATAAAATTAGCAGCCCTTGCATGTCTTGGACCCAGAAGCAGACACACCTTAGTTACCGGTTTGACCACTACACCATCCGTGGTACATTCCGCATGGATGGTAGCTAGGATATATGACTTCACTACAGGTATTCAATAGAACTGGCAACAAATGTGACAGTTGGTTGGTGTACATATGTGTATGGACCTGTCAACCACTTAGGGACAAATTTCAACAGTAACATGGACAAGGCAAGGACAAATCAGGGACAGTCATGGACACTTTTACAATATTACTACTATTAACTTGAAATGTGTTGACAGATTCAAAGCATATGTATTAATACTTATTTTCTGAAGTAAAAGACGTCTATTATTTCTTAATTATTGTCATTATTCATTCAGTGTAATTTAACAACTTTCCTCCAAAGGTCACTGGTTTTAGGGGGGTTTAAGAGGCTGGCCAGTTATTGTGAGAATGCTCTGACCATTGGTAGGGTTGCCACATTTTCATATGGCCAGGATGGGATATATTCGGGACACACCAGATTTTTCAGGCCAACACATACCCACGGTCAGTACAGGGTTTAGAACTTTACTTATTTTCCTAGATGAGAGCTTATTCTTTTAGCAGTTTAGTTGCTTATTCTGTTTCTTGTAAGATTTATGTATTTTACATACAGAAATAACTGTTTTAGGCAACTGTTACATGAAATATGGTACATAATTATTTCCTACAATCACAGGACATTTGCCATTGTATTATTTTTGGTCAGGACACACTTTCCCAAACAGGGACTGTCCCTCAGAAAGTGGGACAGGAGGTACCCTGCTTACATCAGTGCCTTAATCACCCTATATCCAACTGACACTATGCGAATGTGTAAAGTATATATTCTCGATAATTCATTTGGGGAGCGTGCATCACAGTCAGGTGTTTAATCCCGGGTAGTAGGTTCTGCATGACCGGTTGGAGGCTGATCAGTCTTGTGAACCACTTCTGCACATACAACTTGTGTCCAGATGTCTACAGGACTGGACATCGTGTCGTGATACCAAGTCTGATGTTTACACAGGATACTTATCCCATGAGGGAAATCCAAAAATTGAACAAGACAATAACATTCGATCTTTTGGGATTTACAAAAACGTGATAGGGTTTTACATGCAAGGGATACATAGTTTGTAATCCTGACACTGCCTAGGGTGAGACTGCCTACTAGGTATGAGTAGTGGTCACTATGTGCAGATATGGCTGCACCAAGCTAGCAGCCCGATTATGGCTGGATTTGGTGGACGTTCAGGAATGGGGGGGGGGGTTGTGTGCTGTAGAGGGGATGATGGGTATTCAATTATGCATACAGATGTGTTGTAGTTGGATGGCTCAGTTCAGTCCAGACCATTATGTGGGTATGTGCCGGTGATGATTCTGTACATGTGTCTCGCACATTTTAATATTCATATGTTTGTGGGATTGTGTTCTACAGTATGGCCTGTCAGGTTGTATTGCAGATGTATATTTTGTTCTTTGTGTTTCTTTCTGATTCACCCACTGCTCCCTCATACACCTCCAGTTCACCTACTGTGCATACAACACAGTCTCCCCTTTGTGAATTATTACATTACCTGTCCCCCCCACACCCATATTCCACACACTCCATCCATCCCTTCTCTGGTTGATGGTCCATGGCACTGTGAAGGGAACACATTGCATACACTACATATGTCAGGTACCTGTATGGTTGTGAGGACTACCCTGGCATTGTTCACCTTCCACATGCTGTACATCATGCACATCGGTACATGCAAATACTTATCTTTCATGACATGGTAGGTAGACCCGGGTAATACCTGTTCATCTTTTGCCCATCCTGACAAGGATGCCTTGGACCGCAAATGGGCAGATTTATGGCGAATGCTCTGACCATTGGTAGGGTTGCCACCTTTTTATATGGCCAGGATGAGATGTATTTGGGACCCACATCAGATTTTACAGGCCAACACATGCCCACGGTCAGTACAACGGATAGTACTTTTGTTTTATGCCTAAATGTAAGTTTATTGTTGTAGCTGTTTAGCTGCTTCTTCTGTTTCGTTTACTTGCTTATTCTATTTCTTGTAACATGTAGGTATGTTACATATGGAAATAACTATTGTATGTGACTATTACATAAGATGTGGGACATAATTATGTCCTATGATCACAGGATATTTTACATTTATAATGGTTTTGGTATGGACACAACTGCCAGTGGGGGACTGTCCCTCACAATGTTGGACAGGTGGTAACCCTGACCATTGAGCTAGACTTAGCTATTGGCGGTGCGCTAACATGATACGTTTCGCTTCCACTTGGTATAACTATCAACACTATAATAGAATACGGGCATGGGGTTTTAAATGTCATTTGTTCGAGGGATGGGGACAAAATTCAGCTGCGTGCATTTGTATTTGCTTCTTATTTTTGTGTTCGCAAAACTGTCTTGCATGCTTTGCATGCATTTCAGTATCCACAGACACTGATAGGTGTGATTACTATTGGAGGTAGGCTGTAATATTCAGTATTTTAGGTTGCATGTAAACAGCCGGCATATCCACGCCTCCATGCGGTGCTTCGACACACCCCATGCACTTGCGCATGTTTCCTATGCATGTGGATGTGGCGGCAGCGCTCTTTCATTAATATGCATATGGCACTACTGTGCCATCTCTACGCTGCACGGTCGGCGCAAGCATAACGCCGTTTTTGTGCTGAGCTTCAAGAATCCCGGGGCATATCTAATAGCTGATTATAAACATTGATTTTGTCTTGATTTAACTCCATTACTTCATGGAGATATAGACAAAACCAGTCCTTGCCCTACTCATGGGGGATACTACTGAACAAGTCTTTTACATCAATGGTTATAAAAATACCATCGGAAAAGGGATTCAAATTGTTATAAATAGTAAGGAACTGCCAGGACTCACGACACAAGTTTGGAATATTATTTACTACTGTTTTTAATTGTTTGTCTAGGATTTTTAAACTTTTGGTATGGGTTTTTTATTGGCTGCTGCTTTGTGTGATGTCATGTAATTTCAATATGTAAGTGTTGTTTAATGTATGGAGGTTCTTCTGAAGAAGTTTGATAATTTAATCAGACGAAAGCACTAATAAATTGTAAAATTCACTTTTGCCTTTTTTGTATTTGCTGCCAGCCAGTTGATTTTTATTGAATTTCAGTGACCCAGAAGTGAAGAAAAATAGTTACGGGTGAAGTGAGCTAACTAGCTCTCAAACTGTTCCTCTCCAGAAACAGGGAGAAATCTAGGAATAATCAGGAAAACTTTCTAAAATATTGGTGCTGTTAACTTGAAAAGCTGACAAAAGTAAGAGAATGTAAACTAAAATGCATGGACTGCATAACAACCACTGCTGTCAAGGTCTGTTTCTAACAAGGTGGCTAATATAACCACAACTGTAGAATACAAGATAGCCATTTAAATCCCTAGTTCCATTTGTACTGGACATCAAATCCTTGAGTAAACAACTAGAAGAAAAACAGATCTGCATCATCAGTTTGGTCTTGTGTTTGCATTCTGTTATAACAGTATGTATACATTTAGTGACAGGGGAGAGATTCAAGAGAGCACAAGAACATATTAAGAACTAAGGCTGGCTCCTTGGCACAGAGAGATGAAGCTCTGTCAACAATCCATATGATCTAGGTTTGATTAGTGACCTCAGAGCTGGATGAGGTGATGCTGCTAGGAGAACATAATGAGGGAAAGCCTGCTATCATTTCTCATTGTGTAGGAAAAGGGAGGTGCTGTGGAGGCACTCTGTTGTCAGTTCCTGATGGAGATTGGGAAGGAGGGGGCTCACCAAGAGCTGGGCAGGTAAGTGGGTGGAGATGAGGAGGGGTTTCTGTCACTTTTGAAGTAGGACATTCCCAGTGCAATGCCCCATGACATATCCACATGCAGTGCACTCAAACCAGCACATATCAGCAGTTAGGGCACATAGTAAAAATCTTGTGACAGCATGTGTGATTTTTTTTGCCAGCATGCCCTGATCTCCCTCAAGTTGCTAAATTAATTCACTTGCTCTACCAGCGCAGAGTGTTGATGGGCCTATCATCTAGGGAAGCTAGTCAGATATGGAGTTCAGAGATCAAGGAGAGGCACTGGTCAGTAGCTGATGGTTCTTCTGTCATGGACCCCTCCCAAAATATACCAAGGATTGAAGTCAGGATATATGTAACTATAACACAGTGATCATAAAATGATCAATAGTAGCTTTAGAAGCACAGGATAATGCATCACCACACTAAATATTGCTATTAATGAAAAGGAAAATTCATATAAGGACATAATGTGTAGTATGTGATAGTGGAATCTAATCAAACTCCATAATTTATTTTCAAGCAAAGCAGATAATTGCATTGAGCAGTTATAGCATCACATATTAAATGTATAGACTATTGTTTTTCTTCAGTGTGTAAAGGTGATAAGTCACTGAAATAAATGCCTTTAATGCCCAACACACTATCCTTACCCATTAACTGTACATCAGTGGCAATGCTGAAACCATAACATTCATCATATTCATCTGAATAAGTCTTACTCAAATGTCATCAGTGACTTGACCACTGACATGGCTCAATTAAATGATTGTACTCTACATTTACTAGCGATGTGGCAAATGCATCCTCATCTGATATAAAATAAGGAGGGACAGTCTCAATATAATAAAGTAGCTGAGCTAAAGATCCTTCTGGATTATAAAACTGAATGGAACGTGGGAAATATGCCAACAGGGAACGTGTTATGTGCATAACTGAGCCAGCATAGTCACATATTCATATGTATTCATAGAATGATTACAATGATGCTTCTTTGCACTGCCTGCCTACTAATGCAGCATAGAAGAATGGGGAAATCCTTGCAGTACTGTGTGATTCAGATAAGAACAATGATGCAGCACAGAGAAATGTAGGAAAATCACTTATAGTGCAGCTAATATGTGATAACAATGTCACTGATTAATGGAACAACTCAGTAGAACTATGGCCTGTGCCTGCAGTGTGCTGCTAAAGCAATGTCACAATCTCTGTTTAATAATACAGTGGACACAAGAGGATTGGTAGAGCCCTGCCTAAACTATTGATATTATTAATTCTGTATATTAATGTGACTTAAGTGAGTAGAGCATTATTCCTCGGCATTTGTGATCAAACAGCATGGCACATCTTGTTGTATGTGAAGTGTGAGTTTAGAAAAATCTGTTGCTACAGAGGAATAAGGCTATAAACTTCTAACATTTTTCATCCTGTAATCCTCAGTTTGAATCCATTAGTATGCATTTCTTTACTGGGTGACTGATGCAAGTCACTTAAGTAAATGGTGCTTCTGCGTTATTGATGCAGGTATCCAGTTAGGAAATACATAACACCAAATAAAAATAAAATGAGGGCAACGTGAATGGCCTTCCTAAAAATGCATCTCTTTTGTATAAGTGGACTTCACCAGCAATACATATATCAAGTCATATATCTGTAATATATTCCTTTGAAACAGTTTAGAAGGACTGGTGTCTTCTAAAAAGCACATTAACAATGACTTCACCTGGTAATATGAAACATGGTAATAAGGGAAACTTACCTACATTGTACTAAGTGTGGGATGTTGGTTACTCTATTATATGGCTCAGTTATCACAGTAGGAGAACCATGCATTTCATGCACAGTTAAAATAGCATATAGAATCATAAAATCATACAATCTAAAATGCATCTGTGCCAAGTGGCTATTTACTCTTTGACAGCATATACCATCAGACCTTGCATCCTTTTTCAAGGGGCTATAGGGCAGTCACACCTAGGATGAATTTATGAATACCTATCCGACTGTCTAATTCTTTCTTAAAGGAAGATTGTGAGTCAGACTGCCTAATCAGAGAGGAAATTTGTTCCAGAGAAAGAGCAGTCATTCCATACTAAATCTGTCTTACTGCTGTGGTTTGTTTTATTTTCTGAAGCAGATTCAGATATTTGGTCTGTCTAATCTGTGGAGAAATAAGAGGTCATGGACTGTAAGATCCTTAATGGCTTGGAAGGCAAGGTACAGATCACCCTTAAGAACTCTATTGGACATTGAATTCAGGGATAAGGCCTCTAGTCTCTCCTGGTAGCTCAGATACTTTAGATCTATGACCTTTTCATTAGAAACATTAATATGTTTACTAAGATACATCATAAAGGGGACATTACATTCTTTGATGGGCCTGATCATTGGGGAATATAGATGGTCAAAACTTCTTTGGACCTAGAAGAAATACCCTTTGTGATCAGCCATGCCAGAATAGAAGGATTTCCTGACCAATGTTGCAACATGATGGTTAAAGGACAGGGAGTTATATACCTATGTTCCAGGGTCTCTTAAAACATCTTCATTTTGGAATGGGATGTTTTCTGCACTACAAGCTGAGCAAAGGGTATGTTTGCCAAATGCAACAATATTGCATTTTTTATCATTTTGTTTTAGTCCGTTGTCAGTGCACCAGCTACTATTATGTGTAAGTTCACTTTGTAGCTTCTGCATATCAGCAAGGGATTCAACTCTAACAACCAGTTTAAAATCATCAACAAACTTGGTTAACCAGTGTTCTTTTTTTTTTCAATAATAAATCTTTATTGTTTTATCATTTTCAATACAAATTCCAAACAAATACAAGATTGAAAATAAAAACCAACTAATGTATCTAACAATAACACCATAACATATATACAATATTTACATGAATGCTTCCACCTGCAACACAAGTTTATACAAAAAGATATAAAAATAATTGTGATTAATTCAAGTATTACACAATTTGTTGTTACAAAGTTCTCTTACAGAGTATAAATAACTCATAATAGATTTAGGTTTAAAATATTACGCTAATATGATATTAAACACATGTTCCCATATTTTCGGGTTATTGATATTTTTATTGTGTTGATGTAGAAGTAATTTGTGGACTAATATATGTCTCATAGCTAGAATTTTAAAGTTATCCCATAAAGTTTGGGATGGGTTTAACTAATTAGTAGCTATATATAGTTTCATTAATAAGAAGATATTAACAATTATGATACTTTGTGATCTAGAAAGTTCTTTTGGAGGGATATGTAAAATCATAAATTTCCATGAAAGTGTTGTACTTTGATAACCCATCTTTTGAAGTTGTATTTTTAAAGAGTTCCAAAGTTTATAAATGCATTTGCAGCTCCAGAACATATGAAGAAGATCAGCAGGTTGGTCTTTACAGAATGGACAATTTGGGGAGTTTTTAGAATTGAATTTATGCAGGCTAAGGCGTGTATAATACACATTATTCCATATCATAAGCTGAGTATACATCAACTTTTGAAGAGAGATAGATTTTGTTGTCAAATCTATTGCTTTTATTATTTGACTTTCTTCTATCAGTGGGATTTTCTCTTTCCAATATTTCGATAAAAGAACCTTATCCTGAAATTTAAACTCTTTTATTAATTTATTTGATACGGTTATAAATTTAACATCTTGTTGAAGAGCTTGCCACAGATTTGAGCATTTGGTTAATCCTCATCTCTGGGTTTAAAATTCTTAAAGTAGCTTATAGAGAGTTCCCTAATTTGTCTCAATATAACTAGATAATTTTTAGGTAAGTTTAATTCTTGTCTTATTTGATTAGCTGAAAATTTGAGATATATGTAAATGTCAATTAAAGTTAAATTAACTATTAATGGGGAATTTTTAAGATCTATTAATTGATTGATTAATCTCAAATTAGGGTTCTATGAAAGGGTTGAAAAACCATCATATGTTGAGCAAGATCTAATGACTGAAATAATATTTTTATAGATGTTATATATACTTTAATGTGGTCCATTATCCCATATAATTTCAGCTTATCTTTTCCTAGAAAGGGTAATGCTTTAGGATTAATACTCAAATTTAATATTGTTTATAATTCAAGATTACCCATGTTGGTGCCCACTTAGTGCTACATACATCATAATTAGCAATTCTTAGGAGTCTATTAGAGTTTATTATTAAATAGTAGATTTCAAAATTTGATAAATGCAATCCCCCTCTATTTTTTGGTGTCATTAGTTTATCATACGATATCCTTGTTTTCCTTGGCTCCCAAATAAATTGAGTCGATTCTTTATGAATTTGTTTAAAAAATTTCTTCGAAATTGCTACTTGAGCAGATCTAAAAATATATAATAATCTTGGTAATATATTCATTTTAATAATTGAGACCTTCGCCAATACTGGTAATCTTAAATTATTCCATCTCCCAAAGTCAGATATTATTTGATCCCAAACTGTTTTAATGTTAATAGTATAAAAATCTTTATCATCTGTAGAGAAAACAATACCCAAGTTTTTAATGTTATCTTTGAACATTACTTGTCCCACCAGTGGCAAAAGTGAGAAAGGTTTGGGAGTTCTTAAGGGGAAAATATTTGTTTTTTTAAGATTAGTTTTATAATTAGATATTTCTGCAAAGTCATCCACTGCTTTTAATAATTTTTTAGTGTCTGAAATTGGAGTTGTACAATATATATTGAGATCATCTGCAAACGCCGCCATTGATATTTTTGTTCCATAAATTATTGGGGCATTATGGTATACCTTCTGTTTAATATATAAGAATAAGGGTTCCAGATATATATTAAATAATAACGGGGACAACGGACAACCCTGACGTGTTCCATTTTTAATCTGTATTCTTTTAGAGAACATTTTATTAATGTATAAAGTTGTATAAGGATTGCTATATAAGATTTTTAACACTCGAACAAATTCTTGGGATATATTAAAATATGGTAGAGTATCAAACAAAAAACTTATGTCAACCCTTTCAAAAGCCTTCTGTGCATCAATAATAAGCACATAAATATTAAGATTTTTCTGTTTAGCATAAGCTATCAGTGTATGAAGTGTAAGTGTATTGTCACTAGTTTGTCTAGTTGCCATAAAACCAGCTTGTTCCTTAGATATTATTTTATTCATTATTTTTTTAATCTACTGGCTAGAATAGAGGTCAAAATTTTCATATCTACATTTATTAATGATATTGGTCTATAATTGTCAGGGTTTTGGGGGTCCAAATTAACTTTAGGTATAAGAATAGTTTTTGAGGCATTAAAATGAGGATCATTTATTTTATTCTTAATTATATAGTTAAATATACGCAAGAGTATTTTACCAAAAGTATCATCAAAAACTTTATAAAATTCCACCGTCAAACCATCAGGACCTGGTGCTTTATGTGATTTCATATGTTTAATTATATATATTACTTCTTCATCAGATATCGGTTTAACCAAATCCTTCTGCATACTGTCATCTATTTTCGGAAAATTAATTGTTTGTAAGAAATCTTCATTGGTCCTATGTGAGGGTAGATCTTTTTGGTCACCATATATATTCATATATATCTGTTCAAAAATATTAATAATATCTTCCATTTTAGAGTAAATTGTATTCTTAAATTGTATTTCCAAAATTTGTACTGCTGTTCTCGATTGATTAATAATTCTAGCTAATGCCCTTGATGGTGTTTGAACATGGTTGGCATACCTCGCTAACATTCTATGTTCCTGAAATGTCAGTCTACCATTTTGAATTAAGAAGAGGTCTTTTTGGCATTTAAGTAATTCTATTTCTGTTTGAGTATTATAATTTTGAATCAATTCTTGGTCAAGTGTCTTAATTTTAGCTTCCAATTCCTGAATATCTCTAATCTGTATTTTTTTATAATATGAAGCTTTTTGCAAAAAGATCCCTCTTACTTGTGCTTTAACTGTCGCCCATTCGATATCAGGTGTATGTTGCTATTTCTCCAATCTAGTCAATAGGTCTTTGAGGTAATCTGTAATTTCATGTATTATTTCCTCTTTATTTAAAAGATTTGGGTTAAGAGACCAATTATAACCTCTTTGCCGCATGGTATCTCTAGGTTCTTTAGCAAAACTTAATGAGATTTTTGAGTGGTCTGATAAATAACGTGCATGTATAGAGACTAAAAGTTCAAAATTAATCATTGTTGCTGAAATAAAAAAAAATCCAATCTGGACCACATTTTATGACATATTGAATAAAAAGTATAATTATTTGTATTACCAGGGTTATTTAAATACTTAAAGGGGTCATATAATTGGAAATCTTCCTTTATATCACTTATTGCTATTACTGCTTGTTTATTAAATGCTCTTTGTGGACAAGATCTATCCAACTTCGGATTTTGATAAGAGTTACAGTCCCCTCCAATAATTATATAATATTTATCATATTGTGACAAAATCGGATAAAGTGATGCTATGAAAAGTTATTGATTATTGCAACGTGCATAAACATTTAAAAGTAAAATAGGTTTATCAAGTTGAGTAGAAGAAAGAATAACATAACACCATCTTCCTTCTTTATCTGATTTAGAGTCTAAAATCTTCTCTTGATATTGATTTTTAATAAGTATAACTACCCCAGCACTATTAGTTTTACCTGCTGAGGCTACAATTTCTCTAATCCATTTCCTTTTCTTAATGTCAGCCCATTGATCATTAGTTCAATGCTTTTCTTGAAGAAGTATAAACGATGCCCTAGCCTGCAATAATAAATGTAAAAATAACTTTTTTTTCTTTAAGTTCTGGAGCCCTTTTATGTTACATGAGTCTATTTCCCACATTTAATGAGTTATTTTGTATAATAGAGGTTTAAAGGGAAAAACATAATATAAAGTCAAAGTGAGCAAGAAAAGAACACTGTCAGGGTAAGGTATCACCTCCCAAAAAAAGCACAAATCCAAAATCAGAAGAGGATGACACTCCACAACAAACAAAGCAAAACCAGATGAATGATAAGACAAGTCCTTTATTCGAATAAGTAAGCGCTTTCACATTGCTTGGAACGCTTCATCAGACTTCAACAAACCATAAAATTTAAATCAACTTATATATAAGTAAAACACCAATGAAAAACACATCAGCAAGTCACATGTAAGTTACAAAAATACATCATTTCCTTTCCATTAAAAATTATATAAATGGTGTTTTGTGTCATCTGGTTTTGCTTCGTTTGTTGTGGAGTATCATCCTCTTCTGATTTTGGATTTGTGCTTTTTTTGGGAGGTGATACCTTACCCTGACAGTGTTCTTTTCTTGCTGAACTTTGCTACTTTGTTCACTGAAGGGACATGACAGAAGAAACCAGCAATGTGTTACTTGAATCCAGATCCTTGGGTCTTACAGAAATCTTCACAGAAGGTATTAATCCACTTTTAAAACTGTCTTATGCTGAATTAGCAAAAGCAGCCTCTACACACAGAGATACTGATTGGCATGTAGATGTTTTACAAACAATGAGAAAGCTCGAGGACAACCTCAGTAAAATTAAGAATGCCCAGTGGCAAAAAAGACATATGGAGGCATGCATTAATTTTAAAGTTGTCCCTAGAGGTCTTTGTTTGTTAAAAATGCCTACTTTTGGCTCTGCCTATCCTGAACTTTTGTCTAAGTGGCAGCAACTTAATTTAGATACGAGCTATGCCTACATGAGATTACTTATTGAACAATATACTTTAATAGAGTTGGAACTTCAGCAAGAAGCTATAGCTTTAGAAGAAAAACTGACTGCAGCCCTTACCAACACACAGAAAGAAGATTTTCTTTCTGATATAGCGACTACAATGCAAGCGCTAGATAATAAGCTATTATTGGCAAAAAAGAAGAAACAAGAAAGAGACTGTATGGATTTCTCGAGGGGGAACGTCTTCTCCTGGCCGAGAGAATCCACCAGGACAACATATGCTGCGACGCGTACTAACATTGAAATGCCTTTCTCTGAGCGCAACACTTTATCTGCTCCTACTCCTTCCATGCCTGCTTCCTCTTCTCAGGTAGAAGCAGCAGTCAATGAACAATGCTCCAGTGTGAATGCAGTGAACTCTGATGTCTTAAATACAACTACCATGTCAGCACCTGTAGTGAGAAGAAAAACTCCTGTTTCAGCAAGTGGAACTGTTTCAGCTGAATCTAATGACACTTCCTTGTTTTCCACTCCCTTTGCGACAGGAGATGAGGTGCAATTGGAGTCCACAAACAACCAGGAAAAGGAAGATATCAGGAGGCCAGTTAGAACTTCAGAAAAAAACTTTCAAAACTGTAACCAGGACTTGATTATTAATCTTTCCAGTCACATGCTTATGGACAATGAAAGAAAGATTTTGAACAAAGGTTTGTCCTTCATTCCTCTCAGGGACTGATGTAAGTGATTTAATTGCTGATATAAAATGTTTTGTTAGAAATATTGCACTTGGTTTACAGTTTGGCAACAATGTTTTAATACTGATGTTATGTCTTTTAAAAAACCTTCTACTTATATGCCTGCTATACATCCTTTATTGGAAAGTTTTGAAAGAGCTTGCAGTGATGATTTGTTGAAGTTTTTTGAATCTGACAATATAAAACTTGATTTTTACAATATCACCAAGGAAGAGAAGTTAGCCCTTCATGATTTAAAGAACAATACTAGTATAGTCATTCGACAAGCTGATAAAGGGGGAGCTACAGTACTTCTAGATACCGGCTACTACCATGATACTATGTTATAAATGCTCTCAGACACTACTACTTATAAGAGACTGAGCATGTCAGATCTAGATAAGTTAATAAAAACAGTACATGCAGATTTATATGACATGTTGATGTGTGGCATTATTGATGAAGAACTTTACAAATATTTCTTGATAGAGAAACCTGTGATACCAGTAATTAGAGGTTTACCTAAGGTACACAAGACCACACATAATCCTCCGCTTAGACCAATAGTATCTGGCAGAGGCTGGTTAACTGAGACAATATGTATTTTTCTAGAAAAAAACTTGAGACCAGTCGTAGAATCCACTAGATCTATATTACGTGATACAAAACAGTTCTTGGAAACACTAGCACCTTTCAATGAGAACAATATTCTAGAAACTACAGATTATATGGTAACACTAGACATTGTTTCTCTTTTCACCTGCATACCCAATGATGTAGGGATAGATTTCTTGAGGTTATATTTGTTAAACAAAGGACTTAGCATCAATCAAGTTATTAAACTCACAATGTTGTTAGAAATGGTTCTTTGTCACAATGTTTTTACCTTTAACAATGAATACTTCCTTCAAATTAAAGGAGTAGCTATGGGCACATCTTGTGCAAACTCTTATGCTAACCTTGTGTTAGCATATTGGGAGAATACGTATGTTTTAGAACATTTGGCTTACTCCACTTCTATAAGATATTACAAACGTTTTGTTGATGATCTTTTTTTAATTTGGGGAGGCACACTAGAGCTCCTAAAAGAGTTTGTTCTATATATCAATGGAACTACCACATTTCTTAGGTTGACTGAAATGTATTCACAAAATACAATTGATTTTTTAGATGTGACATTGAGAAAAAAGACAATACTCTAGAAACAGAAGTATTTAGGAAGGTATGTAGGAAGAATGCTATTCTTCATAGAAGTAGCATGCACCCCCCCCATATACACAGAAACATTGTGAGTAATCAAGTGAAACGTTTTTCTAATATAACTAGTGATGATTTGGTTTTCTCTGATGCATTAAAACTATAGAAAGTGATTTTAGGCATAGAGGCTATTGCAATAGAGATATGCTCATTGGACACTTTTGAACGTACACATCTAGGACGCCCTTTTATTAAAAACAAGGCAGCATAGATGAGAGACCTATAGTGAGGAATAATGATAAGAGGAGACTAGTGATACCCTTTACTAATAACAATACTTCCATTGTTAACATTATTAAGAGACATTGGAACATTTTACAGTTAGATGATGGTATAAAAGACTTAGTGGGTGAAAAACCATCCTTTAGCTATAAGAATACTAAATCTTTAAAACGTATGCTTTGTTATGAGAGAGTGCCTAAAAATAAGATCTCCTCTGAGAGAAAGGGTACATTTGCATGTCGCTCTTGCAACCAGTGTATATATATAATGAAATCTAATGTTTTTATACATCCAGATACTGGTGTTAAATATGAGTTTAATGAATACGCTGATTGCAAGTCAAGAAATGTGATTTATTTAGCATCCTGCACAAAATGTTATTGTTTCTATATAGGAAAGACTAATAGAACCTTAAGAGAAAGGATACGAGAGCATTTGTATGCTATACACAGAGAGAATGAAGGGAATGCCCTAGCCAAGCATGTACTACATAATGACACCACACATGCCTTTAGATTTTTAGTAATAGGACAGTTAACAGAGACTGAAAGACTTGGTAATATTGGCAATAAGACAGAAAAAGCTGAGGCAAAATGGATTATTAAGCTATCTGCGAATAAAGGTCATGGTCTCAATGATAAATTTTCATTGAGACCATTTTTATTAGATAAACCTTTGAAACATTAAACAGTAGTAATAAGTCTCACTATGCAATATGTGTTTTAGTATGTTTTAATATTTTACTTCTATTGTTCATTTATTAACATGAGATTTTTATGATATATTTATATAATTTTTATGGAAAGGAAATTATGTATTTTTTGTAACTTACATGTGACTTGCTGATGTGTTTTTCATTGGTGTTTTACTTATATATAAGTTGATTTAAATTTTATGGTTTGTTGAAGTCTGATGAAGCGTTCCAAGCAACGTGAAAGCGCTTACTTATTCGAATAAAGGACTTGTCTTATCATTCATCTGGTTTTGCTTCGTTTGTTGTGGAGTATCATCCTCTTCTGATTTTGGATAAAGTCAAAGTGAGTTTAAAGACATATGTAATTTGGAAGTATTCTTGACATCCAGTCCTATACCAGTGCCTACCCACTCTATCCCCGGACCAGGACATATATAGGTCTTGCATAACGTAAAAAACTGAAAGGGTCAAAAAAGTAAACATGTGTAATGTCATCAGGTTATAACAACTCAAAAACTTCCCATAGATAGGACCTATATAAACTAATTTTACTTCTACAAAGTCTAATCTAAATATTCCCTACCAAACACTACTGTGCATCTACATCTCTTTTGTTAACTGTTATTTAAGTAAATCATACTGGAGCTATAACATTAACATAAACATTCAGTCATTTTGATTAGCTAGCTGTACATAAACAACATGAATCAAATAAGATAATCGACAATTGTCATTCTGAAAAATAGAGTCCAACATAGGGACAACATTGTTCTCTATCATATATGTATCAAATGAAGAGAGAGAGAGAGAGAAAAAATGTAGGTCCTTCATTATTTATATACTTCAGGTCAGCTCTATCTCCTAATATTATAAAATGATGTCTAACTAGTGTAGTATATAGCTATGTCACATCTAATTAATAATATATGAGTTTAATTATATGTTCTATTTATATAGAATGTTAATTGTAATTTCTATATATGTATCCCTCACTAACATTAAAAAAACTCAACATGTCCTTTCAGATTAGTTCTGAAATAGTAAACCAATACCTACTTATTTAAAAAAAAAAAAAGGAAAAGAAAAAAAAGAAAAGAAAAAGAAAGAAACAAATATTCCCTGTACCCCAATTATTTATTATATACTACAAGACTTTTTTTGTTATATGAAAAGCAAGTATAATCAAATGTTCCTATGTGCTTAAATTGCTGTAAAACATCATCTTTTAATGTTAATCATACTTTCCAATGTTTAAAACAGTTCACTTCAGATTTCCAAGCCTGGAAACCTTACAGAATGCTCGCGATGGGGGACAGTTAATGCAGGCGGACTTCCAGAAGCACCACAGTAAAATCCTTGCCCTCAGCAGCATCCAAGGCATTTCCTGTCTCCTCGTCGATGTAAAAACTTCGTGAAAGTCATAAAACTTTGGAAAACAGATGCAGATAACCAGGATCAACAAAACAAAGCCCTTATCTATTCCAAAAGAGGCCTAAAGCATTTAAAATGAAAACAATGGATTACCAAGACCTCGAGCCACAGCAACAGATGAATCCGACCTTGGACAGCATGTTAGTCTCAACGGAAAGCCAGATCAAGTCTCAGAAGCAGGTAAACACTTAAAAACTTTCAAAAAGACGATTTTTTGCCTCATTGTTCATTGAAACAGAGTATTTAGACTCATCTACTGTAAATATTAACATATTAGGATATTTAATTTGAAATTTAATATGTTTATCAATAAGAAACTTACAGTATGGAGATAAAGACTGTCTAGCTTGTCTGACTTGTAAGGGCAAATCCTGTGCCAGAGAAATTCTATTATTATTCCACATAATATGTCCACCACTTTTTTTTGCTGTTATAAGGATTTTGCTGACATCTTGGTCATTAAATATTTTAACATACACAGGTCTTGGGCTATTCGATGCTTGTGATTCTCTCAACGCTCTATGTGCCCTTTCTATGATTATTTGTTTTACCATGTCAGAGTCATTAAGAAGCACTGTAAGTATTTGTGCTATAGATGGGATTAACTCATTATACTGTATGGATTCTGGAATTCCTCTAATAATTATATTGTTTCTCCTGGATCTTGCTTCTAAATCAGTAATCTTTGTTTGAATAGCCAGAATGTCCAGATCATGAGTATCTGATTTTTTTGCAAGTAAAGTTAGTTTATCTTTATTTTCTGATATCCGAGCTTCAGTCTTGTCCATTCTTTCAAGAATTTGGGTGCAGGAAATTCCAAACGTTTGTATTTGGGTAGTAAGTTCTTTCAGACCTTCTTGAATGATGTCTTCCATGTTTAACACTTGATCAGCTTTAGTCTTAATCCCTGGCTTTTGTTGTTCCTGTTGCTTTATAACTTTTTGTCTTTTGGAAATTACATCTTTCTCCGGTGACTGTAGTTCTGAAAGTTTTGTTTTAGTAGTAGTTGTGTCCATATTTTTTTCCTCTTTCGACATTTTATCTCAGTACAGAAACTTAAAGTGTAAAGAGCAAATGGTTTCTTTGTTTGATTCTCTCTTCAGAGCCAGCTAATCTACTATAATCCTGTTAAATATTGTCTTATTCTTCAGTTTTTTCTCTTCCTGCAGGATAGTTGAGTGAAGTTATAATTATTTTTTCGAAGATTTGTTGTTAAAAAGTTCTTGGTATCACTTCAGGGTTTAGATTTTCTCAGGTTATATGAAGAGCTGCAGTTCAGCAGTGTTCACAGAATGGCAGCCATCTTTGAATCTCTGGTTAACCAGTGTTCTTAATTTTTGAATTGATGGTCAGACTCATATATACCGAATAGCAAAGGTCCTAAAACAGAACCATGAGGTGCCCCCACTGGTCACTTTTATGCTTTCTGTGACTGCACATGCCAGCCTGACTCTATCTAATAGCAATATTTCATTGAAGAAGGCAAATCATCCTAACTTTGAACTAGTCTTTTTATGTCTATTGTGTATTATCATTAATTAGAGTTAATCATGTCACATCAGAAAATGTAATTAGTAACACTGTAAAATGGAATGGGAGAACCTTGCCTGCTGTGTGCTGTAACAAAGCATCAGTGATCCTTCTTAATGAAACAGCTTCATGGACATAGGAACTCCAGCAGCAGATAATTAATAACATCATGTCAGTAGCCATGCCTAATAACAGAGCTCACTGGCATAATAGTACTGCCTGTGTGAAATGATATCAATGACCTTGCCTAATGACATTGATCAGGTAAGTAAAAGAACACTTCCTATAGTCTACAACATGCAACATATATTCCTCAGCAACAGTACAAGTCGTCGGTATAAAAGAGACACCTCTTTTTATTGTGGAGGTTAAGTGAAAGTGAGCCTTTCTAATAATTCCACAAATTCAGTGAGGGAAGCTCACTATTTGCTACATTCATGTTATAAAATTTCTCATTGCAGCTTTGAACTAATTTCATACTTGCCATAACAACTACAGACCATATTGTATGTATTCAGTCTATGTTCAATCTTCATTATATTGTCTGGGATTCCATGTGCATTCCATATTGCAGAGAATGGTTTTACTCCTGGCCAAACATGGGAAGCATGTGAAAAAAGACATTGATACTGTCTAGTTTTTTTTTGAATGATAAAATTGGAAACAGGTTAAACTGATTAGAACAACTGTTATTTTCATCAAAATCAGACACACTTCAAGATTCATGAAAGAGTATGACATCCTTCAGCTCCCGCATGTCCAAATTGCAATAGACAAAGTCCCATATCATATCCTTGCAAACTATATGTTTGCCTGTATGACCCAGGAAGCCATAGCTCTTACATAAATATATTGTTCCCTTCTGACATTTGTTTTATTTGCTCAGCCTACATATTCCTAGGTTCCATTCTATGTTGTCCCAGTTTATACAGCATATTCCTCTACTTGGAGTTATGTGACTTATCTTCTATTATTATATACAATATTTCTAGTTGTGTAGCTGTATAATATTCTTTTGAACATAAAGACATACTAGCAGAGATTAAACAACTGCAGTCAGAATTAAGAGGACTGGGTTAAAAGCAATAATGGTGAAATTTTTAATGGAACTAATGTTAAAAAAGGCAAACAGAAAAACTCCAATCAACACATCGTGCAAAATATTAATAGGCAATTATGGAAGGCACTATGAGAGACATAGAGAAAGGTGGAGGAAACATTAACTTAACTGTACATAATGTAACAATGGAGAGGGAATTTGCTTAGTAACTAGGCGAGTTACAAAATCAAGGAATGTTATAATTTTTGTGTTGAGGTGTTTACAGAAGTATTTCTATACACCAAGGAAAATACACACAGTGTTTCCATCAGCCAAGGACACTTGTTAGAGGAGCCTATATTTTGGAAATACCCAAACTTACAATCATTCAAAACATGAGAATAATAGGAAGCGTGTTGTGATGATGTGAGATATTGCCAGCTATGCCAGGACAGTGAATGTGTAACATATACCAGCACAGCTAGCTGGAATTTTGTAAAGAGTTATATGTCATTTGTATATCAAACTGATTTGTAGAGATGTTTGTGTTGAAAATGTATTTGTAAAGCTGCTTGTGTTAAAAGTGTATCAACAGTGTGCCCTGCTGGACAGAAAGAAATGTACATGCATTATTGTAACTGTTTAAATGTATATATTGTAACAAAGTATTCTGGAAGAGACGACATTAGTCTCAATCCACCTGACTTTGAGAAATAGTAAGAGAAATTAAATTACTGTGCCTAGGCCATAAAGATGTTATCTCACAGTTTTGAATGAAGCCAGAGATACAATGTCTGTAAGAAGCATGGTTTGTTGGTCTGTAGGAGGAGTAGAAGTGTGTAATTGTTTTATGACTTCTAGAAGTTGCACCAGATCTGAGCAAAGCTCTTGTGTGTATTATTGACATGTAGGTGCTAAATGCTGGCAGTTTCTAGCAATGGGGGGGGGGGGTTGCATGGGAACTAGAAGTCAGATGACCAGATGTATGTGATGTCATTTTGTACAGAAATAATGTTTTAATATTAGGTGAGACCGAAGTTTCAGGGCAGTCTATTTCTTGGAACCTGACATAGATAGATGCCTCACCTACTTCATCTTACCTTGCTCTATTAAGTAAGTAGGAACAGTAATTCTCTAGATCAGTCAGGAAAATATAGTGAGAATAGTTAAGTATTGTTTTTCTGTAACTGTGTGAATCTTTCTAGCTGTGTTATTTTTAATATTTCCTGTGACTGAAACTGTATTTCCTGTGACTACTTACTGTAAATAGATATTTCATATTTTCTTTTTTTATTATTTATTATTAAATATATTTAAACTTTTCATTGTAGCTGGTCCTTTAGAGAAATATTTTAACCTTTGAGAGTACTTATATCTATTGTTGACACTGTAGCCACTTCTGAAGACTGGCTGCTTGGTCAACATTGCAATTTGAATTAATATTAATTTCATTTAGTATAATTGGATACCTTTTTAAGAGGCTTATAGCGTTGGAAACGGGTGAAAGTGCTTAACTTTCATCTCTTGTTGGTTTTCATTAAACGTTGGATTTTATGGGCAACTTCGGATCATTTCTTATAGCTATTTCTGTGGATTAGTGCCTCATATTTGTTTAGGCGTCACATGACAGTATAGCTTTTGGTGTTTTTGTTTCAGCTTGTCCTGTTCTGTTGTATTTGTGAATGCCAAACCTTTTCCACATATTCTTATTTTCAGCTGGGACATATGGTTTGAATTGCCTAGACATAGTAAAGCCTTATTAAGTTAAATTCTGTTGGCTGCCAAAAAGCAATTACTAGAAAATATATTTATTTATTTGACACTTGTTTACAGGGAAAGTCCCACTCAGCCAGAAAGTGTCCATTTTTAGTGCAGACCCAGGGAGAACATATCCACAATCACAATGTTTCAAAAATCAATTACAGATATTTTAAAATCAAAGTATCGTGTTACACTACAAACCATAGGACTAAAAAAGTAATGTAATGAGAAAAACATAGAACATATGTTTCATAGTTAAGTGCAATGAAAAATAATAACATGAGCTGAAGAAAATATGTGAGGAAAAACTCATTAGTCATATTATTTGTTTCATAGATTAGTGCATGATAATGAGACATGAGACAATTCTAATAAGATATTTAAAAGAGATATTAGAGAATACATGATTATGGACAGTGAGGGGAAATTAAGTGATGTCTTAGTATGAGAGATGGTGTTCATATTATGGTTATAGAAGGAAGAAGGATGTAGAGAAATGAGATTATAAGAAGAGTCCAGGTAGGGTCTTCAGGTAGCTTAGGTGAGCAGGGAGGAAAGAGAAAGAGGTAAAGGAAATGTCTGCAGAGATGAAGTGGATAAGGTAAGGTACTGGCAAAAAAAGAGAAAAGATTGGAGTAGGAGGTTGGAGAGGGTTGTGAGGTGTGACTTAGGTTGAATGGAGTGGGTGAAATATAGTGAGTACATTCAGCCATGATTGGTGCAGGAGCAGGTTCAAGATTTTGTAAAGCATTCTTTTATGGAGCATTCAAAAGTGGGTACGTTAGAAAAAGTTCTGATGGCTAGCTGTAAGGAGTTCCAGTTTTTGCTACTCAGTACAAGTACAGGATTTGTCCAGGGGGTTTATTTTGTTTATTTATGGAGAGAAGTTGTTTGTCTTTTGATCTGAGAGTTATTTTAGCTAGATTAAAGGGGTTGAGAGATAGGCAGGCTAATGGTTTGTGCATGATTTTATGTGTTGTTATAAGTTGAATGTAGGAGAGGTGGATGGGGAGTTCCAGCCAGCTAAGGGTATGCAGAGCTTTACAGTGATGAGTAAAGAAAAATAAAAATGGAAGTCAAACTCTTAACCAATTGTATTTGAAGTACTGAATATTGCAAGATATATAAAAAAAAACTGGAAGTGGGAGCTGTAGAAAAGGGAAGGAGCAAAATTTACATAAATAAATGGAATTTTTGGGAGCAATACATGCAGAATAATTTTCAGGAGGAGAAGTGAGTTTTAATGGAAGGCAGGAATTGATTGATTTATGCAATGTTGGACCAAAAGACAGTTTTAAAGAAAGAAAATGTAATGTATAATGTGTATAAATAATTAAAATGTTAAAATGGTTTGTTTTCTTTTCTGTTAATGCATGTGTGCCTAAGTCTTAAGTGATAAAGGTGTTTAAAAAATAAAATTCAGAGCACTTTAAATGCAATATAAAGAGAAGCAGCAGTGAAGGGGTAGAGAAATGATGCTTTTGAATTGGTACAGTGATTTGCATATACCCGCTTCCACAATGAGTAGACAAAGGTGAATGCACTTGAGGATCAGAATCCCTAAACTGCATTTTTCAAAACATCATACTGAAAAACATTTTTTTAAGTCTACGCCCTCCTCCCATGTGGAAACCCCCCACACCCCATGAACTTATATGTACCAATTCTGGGGTCACACTTGAAAAAGGGGGAAATCTCCCCCAAAAGGGAATCACTTCTGGCACAACTCACCAAAAGTGATTGATGCTCCGGCAGGCCAAGCTCAAGAGTTCAAGCTTTGTCCAACAGCAGGGTAATGGCATATACCCAGACATCTCAGGGCATTAACCACTTTACTAATGCAAGCAGTTAAAAAATGTCATTATTAGAAAATAGAAAACAGAAAATACCTCCCAAATGAGTGAATTTCAAGAGAGGATCAGGGTAGGTGAAAATGACTCTTCCTAAGAAAAATATTAGAAGAATAGTTAAATGTGTTACTAAGCATAATGATGCTAACATTTAAAGTTATTAGGAAAGTATTAATACAGCTGCGAAATGGAAAAAAAGTTTGATATTGAATGGCTTCCTGTCTTAATGTTATTACTTATGTTTATCTAATAGTTTTGGGGGAAAAAAAGAGAAGAAAAAAAGTGTGATGTGGGAAGAAAGGTGGATTATTAGTTCCTGTGTTTGTAACAGTAAGAATGAGATGCCTTTATTTACACATGCTATTCTATGATCTCTATCATGCTATTGTTAATGTTGAAAGAGTTTAATAAATGTTATGTAAAAAAAGAAAAAAACAGCAGTGTGTTTGGTTTTAGGTTTACACTACAAGACACCCCCCCATTAATATCAATCATAAATGCCTTATTAATATATTCAGCTGCCATTGCTTAGAGTGACTATGCTTTCACCAGCATTTCTTTAAGTCAGAAGATTTACATTTTTTATTATTTTATTTTATTTTACATTTGTTTACCAGGATAGGCGACTGAACACGCATTTTCAGTGGAGGCCCAGGGAGAAAAGCTACCAGTATCTTTTACAATACAGTTCATGCTAGAAAGTACAATATATGGTCTTGGGCCTCCTGTGGAGGAAAGCTCCAAGTATCATTTACAAAATAGTTCAAGCAAAAAATACAATACAGTGGCTATGGTACACATAAGACATTTTCATCTATGTAACAATCATCTCAAAATATCACGTGGGTTTACATGAGCTTTACCTTGTAACTGCATTGTGGTAACAGTGGATACTTACTGTTTATCTATGTCAGAAGATCTGTTTCCAGTTTTGTTTATTTGCATGCTGCCTGCCAATAAAGCTCCACTGGGACAATTTGGGTTTTCACATATGTACAAGCCAATGTGAAAAAAGACATAGCAAAACAAAACAAAACATTTATTACTTCAAACTCTGTAGTTTACATACAGACAACTCCTTCCAGTCCAACCACCACAAGCAGAGCCAGATCCAGCACTAGGTGACCTAGGCAGTTGCCTAGGGCCTGCTGGCTTGGGGGCTGCCACAACATTTAATTTTAATTAAACAATTAAAATATTGTTTACACATTTCTTCTTTAAGGGCACAGTCTGTGTCTGTAGATGTGTCTTTGGTGTGACGCATGGCACCATGGGGGATTTGATTTCTCGCCTTGGATCTTCCTTTCAAACATGTGTTGGAACTTTACTTCCGGTGCTAGGGCTGCAGTTGCCTAGGGCCTGCTGGCTCGGGGGCTACCACAACATTTAATTTTAATTAAACAATTAAAATATTGTTTACACATTTCTTCTTTAAGGGCACAGTCTGTGTCTGTGGATGTGTCTTTGGTGTGACACATGGCACCACGGGGGATTTGATTTCTCACCTTGGATCTTCCTTTCAAACATGTGTTGGAACTTTACTTCCAGGGCTAGGGCTGCCAGAGAACAACTGGCGGTTTGATTTTCCATGAACTAGAGAAGAACCACTTTGCTATGATTTGATTATGCACAGAACTTCAATGAACATTTGGAACAAGATAAGCATTCCTTCAAGCAGTAGCAGTCTAGGGGAACAAATAAGGTTAATTAACCATGTACTTTCCCCTCAGAAATGGCAGCAGGTTTGGATTAAGCTGGCAGTGTGAGTCTTGTTCTGGCAAGTTAATTTGATCTGTAGGAGGAAAGAGTAAATGGCTTCCTTAGATGGCATTCACCCATTCACTTCTATGTGAGTAGTCATGGTGTAGGTAAGTATAGCAAAGCCATGGTGCTGTGTGTGTGGACATGTGCATGTGTGTGTGTGTGTGTGTGTGTGTGTGTGTGTGTGTGTGTGTGTGTGTGTGTGTGTGTGTGTGTGTATTTGTGTGTTTGTGTGTGCATGCACGTGTTTATGTGGGTGTGTGTGTGTGTGTGCACATGTGCGCTTGAGCATGTGTGTATGTGTATATTTGTGTGTGTGTATGTGTATGTCAGTGTGTGTGGCTGGTTGGTCATACATTGAGAAGTAGGAATGTGATGCTGACACTGCATGTATTTGTGTGTTTGTGTGTGAGTGCATGCGTATGTCTCTGAACGGTCACACATTGGGCAGTAGGCATGCAATGCTGGCTCTTTATGGTGTATGTGTGTGTGTGTGTGTGTGTGTGTGTGTGTGTGTGTGTGTGTGTGTGTGTGTGCGTGTGTGTGTGTGTGTGTGTGTGTGTGTGTGTGTGTGTGTGTGTGTGTGTGTTTCTCTGTGCATGTGTGTGTATGCATGGGAGAGATAAATGCTACTGAGAAGTATGGGTTAGTAGAGAGAACATTAGCACTGCTGGATTTTGACAGTGCAATGTTTGATTCAGAGACATGGTAATGATCCGCTAATGAGGTGTTTTTCTGTGTGGCTTTACCATCAGAGAATCTCTCCCTTGCATTATTCGACCAACACACATTGGCCAATTAGCACAGGCAGACAAAATATTTGTGAATCCTGCCCTTTGTCTTTATACTTGTAATTTGGAATCATTATTATGTTTGTGATGCTCTGTGTTTTATAATAACTGTATTTTTATTTTATACACTAAAATGCATATTACTTCCTATGGCCTGGATAAATGAACAAAAGGATCTTTGGACCAGTCAGCTTATCCATCTAATACATTTCACAAAAGTAAGTTAAAGTTTTGAACATGGCAGTTGGCAGACAACAGTTTTTTTACTGACTGTTGAAGTTATTGTTTACGCAGAGTACTTATTAAGCTCTTTTAGTATTCTGCTAAGTGACATGAGCTTGATCCAAGGAAGAATCGGAATTAACTTAAAACCTTCTCATCTCTTGACCCAGGTCAGTATCACTTATCATTTACTTCTCTTCAAGCAACTTCATTTCTTTAATTCCCAATTTGTTGTTGCATCTTTTTTTTTTTGTGCAAGCTGCCCTATGCTCTTCAGTTTAAGGACTTGAATATCAGCTAACAAGCTGTCTTTTCTTGTTCACAGGAAATTAATCAAGGCTTATTAATGCGCAGTTAGGAAAACATCACAGCATGGTCAGGTTTAAATTGTTAATGATTTGGATTATTTACGTCTTTATATTTTCATAAATAAATGTAGGAGTCATTTATGCCAATATAATAAGCTATGTAACCATACATTAATGTTTCTACTGCATGTCATGACATCTTTATTCTGTTTATTTTCAGCTGGTTGAAGATGAATTACTGCAAACACTTTGAAAGCTGCCAGACAGAGAATCAATGAACGTTTGCTATATCCTTGTACAGCCATTGTTTCAGTGCAATGCTGTCCTCAATGCTTGTTAAAAATACTGAACCCATTTCCAGTTATACTAACAAGCATAGTGCCAATTAATACTTAACACTATAGCTTCTGCCCTTTTACAGAAAACAATGTTCTGTCATCTGAAAATCAATACATTTTTGTGTGACAATTGTCATAACATAATGGACAATTGTCATAACATAATGGAGTGTAATTATTTCTAGTCTTCTTCGCATCTGCAGAGTATAAATTAAGCAGAGACATGCCAGACCAAGAGAAAAGCTATAAGATGTATACTTCTACCTAAATTATTTATTTCTTTGTTTGTCTGCTTGCTTTGTTAATCAGGGTAGTCTGACTGAGCAGAATGCTTATTCACTGGGGACCACTGAAGAAAGCTCCATATAGATACATTATAATTAGATTGTAATAGTATATTACATACCAGATATAGTAAAAGATGCATTGGCAGTTACAGAACACATTACAATAAATAGAGAGTAATAAAGTTTATATTAATGGAATAAAATGCTAGAGATAGTGTCAGTTGCACCATAAGTATTGGCAGTTACTGAAGACATTACAGTAATCACAGAATAGTAAAATATTACATTTATGGTACAGAACTGCAGAGACATGGTGTTAGTTGCAGCATAATATAGGTATTCACAGCACTGAACACATTACGATACTTAGACAGTAGTAAAGGATAATAAATCAACTGAGCCATATTGACAATGACAGCATAACATAAATTACATATATTTTCCATTTGTTGTCAGGCAGTTATGCAGCTGAGCCATTCAGAAAATTGCTTGGCTGTGTATGTTACCTCAAATGTCTGTGTTAATGAACACAGCCAAAAGCTCACATTCACCCATTGCTTCCACTGGTGACATCAAGTTAAAAGTGGTGGTGGTGTGTGTGTGTGTGTGTGTGTGTGTGTGTGTATGAATGTATGAGTATGGGAGGCTGTCACACCTCTACATTCTCTTACAAAAAACAAACAAATCCTGCAATATTGTGAGATGGGGAAAGCAAGACAGCAGGGCTACTCATCCATCATGCCCTTAAGGCACTTAAAGTAATACAGTACTTTGCAGCATGAAAGACATGGGTCAGGCAGAACACTAAGTGCCAGGGATACTCTTAATATTACCTGAAGACTTAGAAAAAAAGTTAAACTGGGAGAGTGATTCAAACCCTGCACCTTTAGTACACACTCAATTCTTCCACAGAGTGGCAGCTCTCTGTGCCACCTAGAATACTAGTAACATACTACATTAAGTCTTAAAAAAAACACTTAAGGGGGGTTTCAACCCTTACATCCTGGCACAGAATGCAGCTTGACAAGTCAGAGCTTTAATCTGGTGCGCCAACTAATGTGGTCTTGTTAAGGTGTATTTTATATATTATAAGATGTATGAAGCTCTAATGTTTAACATTCTTTGACAACAGCCCTTGAGTTATGAGGAACAGAAAACCTACAAAAGGCAACATCAGGAGCATTCTGTAAATACAGGCACGTTTTTAAAATATTACTTGGGCTCACTTAAAAAGTGAATAGAGCAACAGGTCTAGCATCACAATGCACTTTGCAAACAGAAAAATGAAACTATGTCTGACATTACTGACTGACTGTAAGGATTTCTGATTTATGAGGGCAACTTCCTTTTGCTTTGGAATGCCACTAAAATCTAATTATATTTTTGGGGGTTTAAAATTTAATTGACTCAAACTGTAAATGGAAAAAAAATCCCCATGTTTGACAACAGTATTTTGTAATCATGCAGAGTAATAATAGATACTTCTGATCTATTACCAAGTTCCATGCCCAGCTTAGGTTGAGACACTTCAGGAGACTCAGATATGTCTGGTTGACATAGTGTAGAAATAATGTATTTCCGTATGTTGGGGACTTTGCATGTCACCTCATTATCTGTGACAAATGCAAACTCAGGCATGCATTTAATGTTGCTTATGTACTGCAGCAGTCTAAAATGTGTTCTTTTTCATTCTGTACTCATTGCTGTACAGCTTACACCATTTGTCAATATGGAATTACTTCATGACTCTCCGCTCTGTACTTCTTATTTCAAGGAGCAGTCTTTTTGATATGGTGAGATTTTTCAACAGCAAAACATGATGATCTTTGACTGGGCAGAGTTACTGTTATGCTAATGATGTATCCTTACAATGATTCCGCGGACTTTGTCATTTGTAATACAATGGCTATGGTTAAATCAGGTTTTGATAGCAATCCTTTGCATATATATTGCCATCTTGTATACCACTTACCATTCTGTTTCTCAATATCTGTTAGTGTCCTTATCACTTCTTAAAATGGCATTACCCTCCTTGTCAATCTATATAGCTTTGTATGCCAAAATAGTTTAAACTTTCTTTTCATATGCAATAAAGTCTGCAAAATTTCTAAAACTGAGTGAGTTACATATTAAACAGTGACAGTGTGGAGCTCAGGATGAAACAGTTAGAAAAGCACCAAAGAACTGGTTACAGGAAACTTGAACCTAAAGATGTGCAAGACGTGTAACAACTATGTACCAGAACTGTAAATTAACTAATTACATAGCTTTATAATATACGAAAGAGATATCAAGAATGGATGTATTCATAAAAAAATGTTTATTAAAATGATCGAAAGCAAGCTTGTAATAATCAGTGACTGATGGGAAGCAAAGATGCGCACCATTTATTACATTATCATGGGAGTCGTTTAACCATGAGTTTAGGTTTACAAGAATTATTAAATAATAAGAGGGCAATAAGAGGTTTTTATTACAAAATGAAGCCCCACACCTTAAGTGAAATATAATGTGATGCAGAAGTAAAACATCTCTTTTGCATTCTTGTAACAATGCAAGTGTCTTTCTTAAAATGAAACCCTGGCTTTCCTAAAAAAAGCAAACCAAAATTTCTGCTTTGTCTGTTTTTTTTTATTTTACTTCCTGCTGGACATTTCCATGTTACTACAGTATTTATTATGTGAGCTAGACATTCTACTGCAGTACACATTGTGTGAGCTAGCCATGCTACTACAGTATACATTATAGGACCTAGCCATGCTACTACAGTATACATTATGGGAGCTAGCCATGCTGCTACAGTAGATATTATGGGTGCTAGCTATGGTACTATGGTATATATTATGGGAGCTAGCCATGCTACTACATTATACATTATGGGAGATAGCCATGCTACTACAGTATATATTATGGGAACTAGCCATGCTACTGCAGTATACATTATGAGAGCTAGCTATGCTACTACAGTAGATATTATGGGAGATAGCCATGCTACTACAGTATATATTATGGGAGCTAGCCATGCTACTATTGTAGATATTATGGGAGCTAGCCATGCTACTACAGTATATATTATGGGAGCTAGCCATGCTACTACAGTATACATTATGGGAGCTAGCCATGCTACTACTGTAGATATCATGGGAGCTAGCCATGCTATTACAGTAGATATTATGGGAGCTAGCCATGCTACTACAGTAGATATTATGGGAGCTAGCCATGCTACTACAGTATACATTATGGGAGCTAGCCATTCTACTACAGTATATATTATGGGAGCTAACCATGCTACTACAGTATACATTATAGGAGCTAGCCATGCTACTACAGTATACATTATGTGAGCTAGCAATGCCACTACAGTATATATTATGGGAGCTAGCCATGATACTATAGTATATATTATGTGAGCTAGCCATAGGTTCATAGGTAGGTACTAGGCTATCAGCCCAAGGGCCTCTGTAATCCTAGCCAACAAGGTTCCCTGGCTAACACCACCCAAGAAAGTTATTTTCCTATGCCACTGTCGAGCAGAGACACAGAAGTGATCCCCGGGGTGTATTTCCTATTTGCCATCCACTCATCAAAATTTTTCTGAAGAGAGCTAATGAAGAACTTTGCTTGACATAGATGGGTAGCCTGTTCCAGAGTATGCAAAGTCTCTGGGACAGGAATCTATCCCTCCAGCATGTCTTGTTTATTGTGGTGACAAGGTTTAGGTCCCTAGATCATGTAGCTTGGAGGGATTGGGATTTCTTTAGGTATAGAATGTCCAACAGCTCTGAGTTTGACATAGCTTTATATGTTAGGCAGAGATCACCTCGGAGTAGGCGATATGCTACTGAGTAAAGCTGGAGTTTTTTGAGGCGGTTAGTGTAGGGCATTTGTTTGAGGCCAATAATCCTCTTTGTGAGGTACTTCTGTGGCCTTTCCAGCTGCTGCAGATTTCTTGTGAGGTACATTCCAAAAGGGGTGTTGCACTCTATAATGGGTCTAATGAGTGTCGAGTAGAGGGGAACAATGACCTCTTTTTTTCCTGGAGGAGAATCCTTTTATGATGAGGTGTACCACATAGAAGGACTTCCTGACTACTGTGGCGATGTGACTATCAAAGGAGAGATTACTGTCCACCTGGGTCCCAAGGTCACTTATCACACATTCGTGTTAAGTAGATTGCTGCCAATGTGGTAGAGGGGAACAATGACCTCTTTTTTCCTGGATGAGAACCCTTTTATGATGAGGTGTGCCACATAGAAAGACTTTCTGACTACTGTGGCGATGTGACTATCAAAGGAGAGACTACTGTCCACCTGGGTCCCAAGGTCTCTTATCACACATTCATGTTAAATTGATTGCTACTTATGTGGTAGTTCATGGGTAACAGAGTTTTTACCAAGGGGGATGACACTTCACTTTTTGGCATTGAGCTTGAGGCCATGCTACTACAGTATACATTATGGGAGGTAGCCAAGCTACTACAGTATATATTATGGGAGCTAGCCATGTTACTACAGTATATACTATGGGAGCTAGCCATGCTGCTACAGTATACATTAGGGAGCTAGCCATGCTACTACAGTATACATTATGGGAGCTATACATGCTACTACAGTATATATTATGGGAGCTAGCCATGTTACTACAGTATATACTATGGGAGCTAGCCATTCTACTACAGTATACATTATGGGAGCTAGACATGCTACTACAGTATATATTATGGGAGCTAGCCATGCTACTACAGTATACATTATAAGAACTAGCCACGCTGCTACTGTATACATTATGGGAGCTTGCCACGCTACTACGGTATACATTATGGGAGCTAGTCATGCTACTACAGTATACATTATGGGAACTAGCCATGCTACTAAAGTAGATATTATGGGAGCTAGCCATGTTACTACTGTATACATTATGGGAGATAGCCATGGTAATACAGTAGATATTATGGGAGCTAGCCATGCTACTACAGTAGATGTTATGGGAGCTAGGCATGCTCCTACAGTACACACTATGGGAGTTAGCTATGCTACTACAGTAGATATTATGGGAGCTAGCCATGCTGCTACAGTATACATTATGGGAGCTAGCCATGCTGCTACAGTATACATTATGGGAGATAGCCATGCTACTACAGTATACATTATGGGAGCTAGCCATGCTACTGCAGTATACATTATGGGAGCTAGCCATGCTACCACAGTAGATATTATGGGAGCTAGCCATGCTACTACAATAGATATTATGGGAGCTAGCCATGCTACTACAGTATACATTATGTGAGCTAGTTCTGCTACTACAGTATATATTATGTGAGCTAGGCATGCTACTACAGTATACATTATGGGAGTTAACCATGCTATTACAGTATTTAGTATGGGAGCTAGCCATGCTACTATAGTATATATTATGGGAGCTAGCCATGCTACTATAGTATACATTATGGGAGTTAACCATGCTACTACAGTATACATTATGGGAGCAATCATGCTACTACAGTATGCATTATGGGAGATAGCCATGCGACTAAAGTAGATATTATGGAAGCTAGCCCTGCTGCTACAATATACATTATGGGTAATAGCCATGCTAGTACAGTAGATATTATGGGAGCTAGCCATGCTACTACAGTATATATTATGGGAGCTAGCCATGCTACTACAGTATATATTATGGGAGCTAGTCATGGTACTACAGTATACAGCCCCTAAGGCAAGACAACATGCTCAACACTTTAGTCATAGGTGACTCTATAGTCAGGCACACTGATGTCCCACTCACCAGGCTGAACAAGGAGAAAATTATATTCAGCTGCATGTCAGGTGCCGGGATCCACCACATAATGCATGCACTTAAGTCACTCCACAACAAGTACAAATGTGACTCTGTCATTGTCTATGTTGGAGTGAATCACTTGAGACGTACCTCCCTGGACTACATGAAAAGAGACATGGACGAGCTCTCGGATCATGTGGCCCAGGCAGTTATGACCCTAGCCCTGAGTACCATCCTGCCCTCGCCCAGAATGATACCATAGTATAAGGACAAAATGATTGACTTCACAATTGGCTAAGCTTCTGGTGTCATTCAAAGGGAATCCAGTATATGTGGGAGCCGGCAGCCCACAAATGCTCTACAGAGTGGATTTCAATTTTGGTGGAAAGGGATTTGCTAAAACAACGCAGGTTGATGGAAGAAATATTCACCATTTGTGAACAGTTGACTAATAATTCATCTAATAATAAGCTTGAACATTTTTAGGCAATATCACTGCAGCATTACCTGAATTTGGACAACAGATTCTAGCTATAAAGAAAAGAAAACTTCTGAGGGACTTAGGGGATTACAAGAAAGGCTCTGCTTTTTTGTGGAAGATGAATCAGAAATCACGTCGTAAAGATGTATGTTTTAAAATTTCCAGAGGGTGCTGATAAACTGGTGGGGAATGTAGGTGTTCTTTCTGATGTTGCAGATGAATCTACTGATTGGGATAGTGACAATGTGGACTATCTAGGCTTGTCAGCAGCACAGGAACCGCAATATATGAATAAAACTTTCCATGACAACAAGGAGAATTACAACAATAAGAAACAGGGCAGAAGCTCCTCTGAATCATACAGAGAAGGTTATGGGCAACAACAGAGAACAAATATGTATCCGCAGCAGCAACATTCAAGGTACAAGAAATTTAAAAGAACTTAATCATGATGGCATTATTGACTCTGGTTATGTTGTCAATTTGTCGGGGTATGCCCTAAATGATTATGAAATTACTGTACTGAATCTGGGTCTTAAATTTGTCCCTACAGTCATACCGAGATTGTATATGATCAAGAAGGACATATTCTGTTTGACTAGGAAATTGCATTTATGGAATTATTTTAATAATGATATGAATAAAGAATATGACAACCAAGGTATATTGGATAGTTCAGACGATACAGATACCAGCTTCCATTCTTGTTATTTAGAACTAGATGAGTTGGGTAAAATTAATGCTTTTTGCAAGTTAAACACAGATAGAGTGCCTTATAAATCACAATTTATACCACCGTTTAAACATGAGGGTGACCGACAGTTTTCTATTATGGTTAAGTATGCAGTTGAAAACCTTTTCGCTGAGTTTGAAAAATATAAAAATCAAGTGAAATACAATCTAACTAAAAATGAATGGGATGCTTTATGTAAACTGAGTAATAAGAAAGAAATTATTTTCAAACCAGCGGATAAAGGTAATAAATTGGTTTTGCTGCATTACGAACATTATTTAAAAATGTGTTATGGACATCTTAATGACACAAATGTGTATAGGATAATTAATATTGAATGTTATCAACAAGCGCTTATAGATTATAATGAACTGTTGGTGAAAGAAATAGATTAGGATATTTCTCACAAATTGATATGGAGAAAAACTGGATATGACAGGTTGTGAAATGGCAACTTTGCCGAAGTTACATAAACACATGACTGACCCCCTGGTAGACCTATAGTGTCAGTATGTAAGTACTTTTTAAACAAAACAGGCATTTTTCTACACAACTATTTGCCGGATATAGTTAAAAAAGCAAGTATCATATATACAAGATACATTTAATTTTTTTTGAATAAGATAAAAAATATCCAGTGGGAAGAAAAGATGTTTTGGTTAGTGATTGATGCCAAAAGTCTCTATACCAGTATTAAACATAAATATGGCATAGAGGCATTGATACATGCATTGGATGATAGTCCGGTATCTATGTATATTGTAGAATTGACTGATTTTTGTTTGAAACATACATTTTTTGAGTTTAATGGTACTTTATACCATCAGTTACAAGGTACAGCTATGGGTGCTCCATATGCACCCATGAATGCAAATATCATGATGGGTTTGTTGGAGAATGAGTATCTGTATAGAGATTATTTTTTTATTAGATATGTCCTTCATTACTATAGATACATAGACAACCTTATTTTCTTATGTAAAGGGGGTAGAAATCAAATGAATGCATTTATGGAGAAACTTAATAATAACAGATTTGGCTTGATGTTTGAAATTTCAGCCTGTGGTCAACAGGTAGTTTTTTAGATTTAAATTTAAAAGGAATTAATGGTAGAGATATTTTACCTCCATACATAGGACATTTGAGGATATAAACTATTTTCTCCATGGTTCTAGTTTCCATCCCCCACATTTACTGAAGTCACTACCCTACGGTGAATTTATGAGAATTAAACGTCTCTGCAATAATGAAAATGACTTGGAAATAGAGCATAACAAAACCTAGCAATGTTCATTAATAAGGGTTATGAAGAAAATATTGTAAGAGACGCATTTGATAAGGTTAAGATGAAAAACAGGATATATAATAATAAAAGTGTAAATATAAATAACATAGATCCTACTGCAGAAGAAAAGAAAATGTGTATGGTCATGACATATGACTTATTAAGTGACAAGGTAGTCCCAATTATAAAACAAAATTGGGGCTATCTTTTGAAATTTAAGGACTTTTCTGGTCTATGTACTAAACCAGTATTTTCTTTTAAAAAGGGACATATAAAAGACAGATTAGTACATAGCAGGTTTCAAATTCCAAGCCCTAGTATATCAAATGCTTTACATGTTTTGGGTATGGTTCCCTGTGGAAAATGCATTTCTCGTTAATATGTAACACTGAGTTTTCAATATATTAATGGACGGAAATTTAAAGTATTATCTAATTTTTGCTGTACTACTGAATGTGTTGTTTGTGCATTGAAGTGCCCGTGCAACAAGTTTTATACAGGGGAAAGCAAAAGAGCTTTCAAACTACGGTTACAAGAACATGCAAGAGATATAAAAAACTGTAAATATGAAAAGCTCGGTTGCACAACATTTTTTAAAATATCGTAAAGGAAACGCAGAAGGTCTACAGGGCACTATTTTAGAACACATAGACAAAAGTAGTTATTATGATGTTAAAAGTAAGCTTCTATATAAGGAAGCTTTGCTTATTTTAAAGTTTGGCACTTTAAACCCTGATGGTATGAATGTTTCTTGTAATTGGAAAGTTTTAATTTAATTTAATTGTTTAATTGTGTAATTTATTGTTTGATTGAATCAATGAACTGGATATAAGGTGTGATTTAAAAGAGTTCTATATTCCATTGAAGGCAGTATATGCTGATGCGCTACAGTGTATTAAATTTGTTTCTTTATTCCCGGACTGGATCGTTGCATTTATCTTACATTCCTACAGTTCATGTGGTTTACAGTTTTGTGGGATCCAGTATCTGTCTGCCTGTGACGACATGATAGACAGACCACGATGCTTTGCCAGAGATGGTATGCACATGTTGCCCCTGGGATTCAGGTTACTGGCTAAGGTTCTTGCCACCCCTGTAGTGCCTTTTTTAGGCAAAGTTCAAAGGACAAAAGCACCATCATAACAGGTACAAGCATGCAAAATCTGAAGGCAATGCTAGAAGTCTAAACCTCAAAATGCACTCTCTCAAGGCACTCCTAAAAATGGAGAACATCTATATATGCACAGTAACTGAGACCTGGTTCAAGGCTCCAGAGAGCACTCCTGCAATACCAGGCTACAACTCTTACCACACTTTTCAGCCACCAAACCAGGACCAAAACACTAAAGGTGGAGCAGTGTCCATATTCACCAAGGATATTTACACCACCAGGTTAGTTGCCCAACACAATGCATCTGAAATTCAACAGATGCAACTAACACTAGGTAAGGCTGCAATCCAAATTGTAGCTTGCTATAGATCCCCCACCATGCCCCAAGATTCTCAGGACACCTTTCTAAACATACTGGAAAATATTAAGATACAACCAAACACCCTAATACTGGGTGATTTCAACTACCCTGCCATAAACTGGGAAATCTACCATGTACCAGCACCTTTGTCCAATGGTTTTTGGAATTCATAAATTCCAATGCCCTGGATCAACTAATCCTTAGTCCCATCAGGGGCTCTAGTATCCTAGACCTGGTTATTACCGACAAGGGAAATCAATGCTCCACCCCTATGGTCACCCCCTCATTGGTCAGGTCTGACCATAAGCTAATCTCCCTTGACATCCACATCCCACCCCCACCCCTCCAGTAAGGAAACCTCTGTAAAAAACTTCTCCAAAGCCAACTTCATGCTACTCAAGTCAGAAGTGACAAACTTCATGACACCCATGCAGATGGGAACTGAAAGTTCGACTGTTGAATCCTACACTAAGGCACTGTACGAGTACATCCACTCGTGCATGAATCGTGCCATCCCCAATAAAACCAAGATGCTCTCCTCCAAAAAAAGGAAGCCAGTCTGGTGGTCCCTTGCCATAAACAAACTTTACAACAAAAGGAAGAAACTGTTGCAGAAAAAAGGAAAATCCCAGGATGCAAAAAACTCCCTTACCAGCCTCAGTAAGAAGCTGAGATCCCTCATAAAATCCTCCAAAGCTAGTTACGAAAATAAAATTGCCAAAGATTCCAAAGACAACCACAAGGTATTCTATAGCTATGTCAAGAATCTAAATGGCAATGCTCAGATCTGCTCTGAGCTACAACAGAATGGCATTAAATATACTGATCCCAAGGATATTGCCAATATCCTGGCAGATCGATTCAGTGCAAACTTCACCGCCCTCTCACCCCCTAAAGGGCCCATCTAAATGCTGAAAGATTGCCAAAATCTGGTAATAACAGCCACACAGGTAAAAAACTCACTCTACAAAGCTAAGAATACAGCATCTATGGGACCAGACAACAACCCAGGCTGTGCACTACATGTACTACAAAATGAACTGGCACCTCACCTAAGTGTCATGTTTAATCATAGCCTCACCTCAGGCTTCGTGCCCAATGAGTGGTGCACAGCTACAGTTATGCCACTCCGCAAGGGGGGATCCACCTTGGATCCCAGGAACTACCGCCCCACCAGTCTGATGAGCCTGATCTGCAAGGCCATGGAATGTATTATCATGGAAATTATAAAAAAAGACATTGACAACCTTCAAACATTGGACCCCATGCAGTTTGGGTTTGGGTAGGGCTGGTCTTGTCACCTGAACCTGATTGACTTCTTTGAATCAGTCTCCAGAGCTGTGGACAAGGATAAGGAGGTCCACACAGTCTATCTGGACCTCGCCAAGGCCTTCGATACCATCGCTCACTCTGGAATCATAGATAGACTTACTAAGCTGGGCATTAATCCCTACATCACTCGATCGGTTGCCAATTAGCTTACTGACAGAACCACACTGTAAAAGTAGCCGACTCCAAATCCAGCTCCAGACAAATGACAAGTGGAGTACCTCAGGGTTCAGTGCTGGGACCGCTCTTGTTTGGCATCTACTTCTCTGAAGTACAGGCCAACACTAAGGGACTCTGGCTAACAAAGTTTGCAGATGACTGCAAACTGGGAACCATTATTGAATCCCCAAATGATGTGGATATTCTACAAAAGGGGCTTACAGAAACAGATGCTTGGTGCCAGAGCCATGGACTCAAGCTCAATGCCAAGAAATGTATAGTTATCCCCTTTGGGAAAAACACATACCCTTGAATTACCACATAGGTGGCAGTACACTAAACACCGAAAGTGTGATAAGAGACTTAGGGACACAGGTGGACAGTGGTCTCACCTTCGATAACCACAGCTCCACAATAGTCAGGAAATCCTTCTATGTGGAACAACTCATCACTAAGGGCTTTTCATCCAGAAAAAAGGAGGTCATTGTCCCACTGTACTCATCCCTCATTAGACCCATTATAGAATACAACACCCCATTTAGAATGTACTTCTCAAGACATCTGCAACAACTGGAAAGGCCGCAGAAATACCTCACTAAAAGAATCACGGGCCTAAAGCAGATGCCCTATGCTGACCATCTAAAAAAACTCCACCTATACTCTGTCACATATTGTCTACTCAGAGGTGATCTCTGCTTAACATATTAGGCCATGTCAAACCCAGAGCTGTTGGATATGCTAAACTTAAAAAAATCCCAATCCCTCAGAGACACACGCTCCAGGGATCTAAACCTTGTCATCACGATGAACAAAACATGGTAGAGGGATAGGTTCCTGACCCAGAGACTACCCAGACTCTGGAATAGACTGACCATACTTGTCAAGTGGAGCACCTCTTTGGCCCTCTTCAAAAGGAACCTTGATGATTGGATGGGAGATAGAAAATTCACCCCAGGGATCATGTCAGTTGCCCTGCTAGACATGGGTCCAGGGAAGTAAATACTATTGGAAGAAATAGCCAGGGAATTGTTATGGCTAGGCTTGTATAGGCCCTAGGGGCAATAGCCTAGCACCAGCCTATGAATCTATGAACATTATGGGAGCTAGCCATGCTACTACAGTATACATTATGAGACCTAGCCAAGCAACTACAGTATACATTATGGGAGTTAGCCCTGCTACTACAGCAGATATTATGGGAGCTAGCCATGCTACTACAGTATATATTACGTGAGCTAGTTATGTTACTGCAGTATATATTATGTGAGCTAGGCATGCTACTACAGTATACATTATGGGAGCTAGCCATGGTACTACAGTATAGATTATGGAAGCTAGCCATGCTACTATAGTATATATTATGGGAGCTAGCCATGCTACTACAGTATATGTTATGGGAGTTAGCCATGCTACTACAGTATACATTATGGGAGCTAGTCATGCTGCCACAGTATGCATTTTGGGTGATAGCCCTTCTACTACAGTATATATTATAGGAGCTAGCCATGATACTAGAGTATACATTATGGGAGCTTGCCATGCTACTACAGTATATATTATGGGAGCAAGTCATCCTACTACAGTATATATTATGGAAGCTAGCCATGCTATAATAGTGTATATTATGGGAGCTAGCCATGCTACTACAGTAGATATTATGGGAGCTAGCCATGCTACTGCAGTATATATTATGGGAACTAGCCTGCTACTATAGTAGATATTATGGGAGCTAGCCATGTTGCTACAGTATACATTATGGGAACTAGTCATGCTACTGCAGTATACATTATGGGAGTCAGCCATGCTACTACAGTATACATTATGGGAGCTAGCCACGCTACTACAGTATACATTATGGTAATTAGCCATACTGGTATAGTATATATTATGAGAGCTAGCCATGCTACTACATTATACATTGTGGGAGATAGCCATGCTGCTACAGTTTACATTATGGGAGTTAGCCATGCTACTACAGTAGATATTATGGGAGCTGGCTATGCTACTACAGTATCCATTATGGGAGATAGGCATGCTACTACAGTATACATTATGGGAGATAGCCATGCTAATAGAATAGATATTATGGGAGGTAGCCATGCTATTACATTATACATTATGGCAGCTAGCCATGCTACTACAGTAGATATTGTGGGAGCTAGCCATGCTACTACATTATACATTATGGGATCTAGCCATACTACTACAGTATACGTTATGGAAGCTAGCCATGCTGCTATAGTGTATATTATGGAAGCTAGCCATGCTACTACAGTAGATAGTATGGGAGCTAGCCATGTTGCTACAGTATACATTATGGGAACTAGTCATGCTACTGCAGTATACATTATGGGAGCTAGCCATGCTACTACAGTATACATTATGGGAGATAGCCATGCTAATACAGTATACATTATGGGAACTAGCCATGCTAGTATAGTATATATTATGGGAGCTAGCCATACTACTACAGTATACATTATGGGAGCTAGACATGCTACTAGAGTATACATTATGGATGCTAGCCCTGCTACTATAGTGTATATTATGGGAGCTAGCTATGCTACTACAGTAGGTATTATGGGAACTAGCCTGCTACTATAGTAGATATTATGGGAGCTAGCCATGTTGCTGCAGTATACATTATGGGAACTAGTCATGCTACTGCAGTATACATTATGGGAGCTAGCCATGCTACTACAGTATACATTATGGGAGCTAGCCATGCTACTACAGTATACATTATGGAAGCTAGCCGTGCTACTATAGTGTATATTATGGGAGCTAGCTATGCTACTACAGTAGGTATTATGGGAACTAGCCTGCTACTATAGTAGATATTATGGGAGCTAGCCATGTTGCTGCAGTATACATTATGGGAACTAGTCATGCTACTACAGTATACATCATGGGAACTAGCCATCTTACTATAGTATATATTATGGGAGCTAGCCATGCTACTACAGTATACATTATGGGAGCTAGCCATGCTACTACAGTATACATTATGTGAGCTAGCCATGCTACTACAGTATACATTATGGGAGCTAGCCATGCTACTATAGTATATATTATGGGAGCTAGCCATGCTACTACAGTATATATTATGTGAGCTAGCCTGCAGTATGAAAAGAATCATGAATTTGCACATTCTTGTCCTTCCTGACTTGCTGCAGCTTTATTCCTAAACCATTTTTGTTATAATATGTTACACAACGTGAAGGCCTTCTATGCTTTTGATTGTTGAATTCTGAGCCTGGTAGTGCTATATGGGCTGTTACACCCTTTGGCTAAACCTCTAACTAGGATGTGCATCCCTGATTTAGAGAACTGGAAAGAGTGGGGGGAGGGTAGCAAGAGAAAGACAGAGTACTGTTTGTGTACACCTATGTGGTTGATTGCGTACTTTTATAAGTGTTTATATTTGTGTGAGCCCACACATGTACATTTATTTGTGTGTGTGTGTGTGTGTGTGTGTGTGTGTGTGTGTGTGTGTGTGTGTGTGTGTGTGTGTGTGTGTGTGTAACTGTGCTGTGTGTGGTACAGAGAATCTAAGAAGAAATAATGAAGACAGATTAGGATATGGAAAGTGTAATTTGAAGTGGTATATGACAGTGTGAAGAAAATTGGAGGTGAAAAATTGTAATGGGATTAGCAATTGATAAGATATATAAGATGTACATGTCTTACAATTTCTTATTTACATTTGTCTCCCTACAATATATGTCTCATCCTTGATGTCCCTTCAAAGAGACAAGGAACTGCAATATCTCAGTGTGGGACGACCTGAATGTAAAGGAGGTTTATTACTGTAGTGTGCTGTACTATTTGCTTAATGTCAAGTTATGCCATGTTCTGTTATGCTTTATGAGGAAGGTGCTAGTTGTTGAAGTATGCATTTGTATTTTTAATGTATGCATTTGTTATTGCAATTACAAGTCAGACTGACATGGACAGGACAACTGTACACTAGCAAGCATTATTAGCTTGTGCAGAACAAGTGATGATACATCAAGAATATAGAAAAGAAACAGTGCATGCTGATGGGATTAGAGATGGCCGTCCTGACTACCTTGGTACACACACTCTATGTGGAAAGTACTGAAAACATCTAGCAAATTGACAACACATGCCATGCTATGAGACACTATATGAGAGCTGTACTTTGAACCCTCCTTTCTCATAAGAAGTTATGACAGTATTAGTTATCAGCTTGGCTGGTTTCGAGAAAGCTGTCTTTAGTTATCTTATTATAAGTGTGAGTGTATATCCTGTTTGAGGAAGAATCCAATGTAATCTGCTTTGCTTGTAGTGAATAAAATACTAGAATCTTCTGACTTCAAAATTAATTATTTTCTGGCAATCTATCACTAGTACACTTCTTAATTAAGCCACTACACTGTGTATTGTGCTTTGTGTTTATTCTAAATGGTCAGAAGTCTAAGTACAACTGAAAATTACCAAACAAAAATAAGAATGGTTCACAGATAGAATAAGTGTCACGTCCCAACAATAACTAATCAGCAAGTTCACTTTATTCAAGGTTAAGCGCTTTCATCTACGGAACGTAGATTTCATCAGAACAAGTACCCGTATCAAATCAGTCATTTAAATATATTCTGCCTTCCAATTAAATTCAGAACATCATTAATTAATTAAACCACATAATTACATATTAAAAGGCTAACATCTAGCATGTGTCTAACTCATAAATTATGCTAAAAACATACATCATAAAAATACTTCCTTGACAAACACCTAAATGACTAACAAATACCTAATTGAAGGAATAAATAATACATGTAATACTACTACATAATATAATATATACAAAATTTATACAGCTTAAGATGTCAATACTTACATATGTCTAGTGGAAGAGTATTATAACTAAATGTTATATATTAAAATTGAATCTATTAAAATATACATAGTATATGACATGTATAAATAATTAATTCTGTAAACATTCCGAACACATTATATTAAAACTATACGTATCAATATGAAAATTCTGTTTGTTAGATTATACCTGTAATAAGGGTTTAGTGGGGATACATTCGTTTAATCCTGGGAGGGTTGGCTGCATTTAATAAAATTTGCCACCTAACTTCTTTCTCCCCCAGTTTGGCCATAATGTTTCCCCCTCTTAAGCTGGTCATGACTGAATCTAGAATGGCGAACCTAAAGGAATCACATCTACTACTAGATTCCAAATGCCTGTATAAGGCATTGATCTGAAGTAGGAGATTCATTTGTCTGCAACCTGTGGGTTATGGATCCGATATCGGATCCGAACCGGCATGGTTTTCCAGCTATGGATCCGAGCTCTCAGCTCCTCCCCTCACCCATAATGCCCTGCTCTCCCTACATGACCTCAGATCTAGTTTGCCACGCTGGTGACTAGTTTGGTTTCTCGAGCTCTTCAGCTAAGTGCTTTATTCAACCTTTTCTAGTGTTAAAATTTAAAATTTTTTGACAGTTTTGTGTGAAAGTTTAGGTTCCCTTTTTTGTAGTTAAAGTTGTTAGTTTAATTAATCTTTTTATATTTAGTTTCCCTCCCCTCGCTGGTAGTGTAGTGTGTGTTTGGGCCTGTGTTGTGTGACTACTTTACTTTTACTTTTTTTAGATTAGTTTAAGTAAAATCTAGGCTCTTAGGATGTCAGAACAACCTAAGGCTATTTTTTCGAAGTGCTCCGAGCGTGGCCATAAGCTCTCCCCTGCTGATGGCCACACTCGGTGCGTTCGATGCCTTGGGGTTGAGCACCTCACTTCTGGATGTTCCATTTGTGCAGGGTTCAACCCCAGGGCATTGAAGGAGCGGAGGTCTAAGCTGGTCCTGGCGGGACTTTTGCCCCCGGACTCGGCTCTGGCTTCCACTCCTTCGGGGGGTACCGTGTCCACGGTTCCCTCCACTCCGGCTCCCCCTCCTCCTCCTGGGACTCAACCTCCCTGTAGTGGTTCGGAGGAGAGGGAAGCTAGAAGGAAGGACCGGAGGGAGAAGCACCATAAGCGGCAGGCCGAGACCTCTGTTTCGGCCCCGCCTGCCAAGCGGGCTTCTCCTCCGGCCTCCTTGTCTGCTGGTTCTCCCCCTCCTTGGCTCCGGTTGCCCATGTGCTTTTCACTGGGACCTGAGGAGGAGGAAACCCGATCTCCGTCGAGGCTATCCAGGAGGCACTCAAGGCCTACCTCGGTAGCCTCGTCGAGATCGACCTATAGTTTATCAGATGCTGATCTGGACCAGATGATGAGAAGGTTCATCCAGGCCCAGATGCAGATGGGAGTGCTCTTGCCTCCCCCCCCTCTGGGGGGGAGCTCGACCCCTTTCTTTAAACCTATAGCTCCTTCTCTGACCCGCTACCCGGGTTCGGAGCAGTTGGAGCCGAGCAGCTTCGGAGCCGGGGGTGGGTCGGCGCCGATAGTACTCGGTACTTCGGATCCGACCCTGCCCTCGAGTGCTTCGGATCCGACCTCTCGGAGCCTGGATCCGAGCTTCGGATCCGGGGGGATCAGTGCTCCTTCAGCGCTGTCTGTGTCGGAGCGCACTGTCCCCTCGGATCCGAGTGCTTCGGCGCCGGCTCCGATCCACTCTTCGGATCCGAGGGGGAGCCGATTATCGGATCCTTTGGTCGAGGCCGGCTCCCCCTCGGCTTTTGATGTAGTGGAGAGGGCCCTGTTGAGGGTTTCCGGACCCCCGGCACTTGCTTCGGCTCCGTCCCGCGCTCCATCTGCACTGGGTCAGGCTTCCACCATCCGGCCTTTGGGACAGCCCACTCCTTTGCCCCAAATTGTTCCTTTGGAACAGGTCACTGTTTGCGAGGAGTCCTCTGACAGCCCCCCGGAGGATGCCCCCCGCAAACATATGTGCAAAAGGAGGCACATAGACTCCCCCGAGTCGCTCACTGAAGACACGGACTTGGAGGAAGGGGAAGGCTTCCCAAGATCACCCCCTGAGGATGTCTCCTTTGGAGACATCATGGAAGTGCTTCACATAACGGGGGGGGTGGTCTGCCCCCAAGTCTTCCTCGGACGAGTCCGTGTTCTTGGAGGCATTTGAAGCGGGCCCGTCTACCTCTTGGGTGTCCCCTCCTGCCGACCCCCTGGTGGACCTGATTACCACCAGGGCGTGGAAGGAACCGGACACCATGGAACCAATCCCAAAAAGGCCCGACCGCATTCTTAGTCCCCCGGCTGACCGTGCCCATTGGAGTAAGGGGCCTCGGGTAGATTCCATGTTGATGGCGGCAGCCACCAAGAGGGAACTTGCTCAGGAGAGTCCCTCAGTCCATCCCCTGAGCAAGGAGTCTCGGATGATGGACCGCTTGGGGAAGCGGATGTTTAGTTCAGCGACCTTTTCAGTAAGGGCGCTGAACTACCTGGCACATGTGATTAGGATGCAGCGCGATCTTATCAAGGAATACGCTGCATCCCCCCCAGAGTCCATGTCGGAGGAGGACAAAGTTTTGCACTCCACCCGTATGGCCACTCTCAGGTCCGTCACTAATACCTCTATGCGGCTACTGTCCCATGCTATGGAAGGTGCCACTAGAGCCGCAGGGGCAGGCCTAGTTACCAGACGTCAGGCCTGGCTCTGTCATTGCGATTTCACAGAGCCCTTCAAGGCGTCTTTTGCGAACGCCCCCTTCGATGGTTCTGCCCTCTTTGGTAAGACTGTTCGTGATACCTTGACCCAGAGTGAAAAGGACGGGAAGACGCTGTCTGCCATCGGAATCTGCTTCTCTGTGCCCCAGAGGCCCTATTCTAGGAACCAAAAGGGCCAGAAGAAGATGTGGTTCCGGAAGTCGCAGCAATCCCAACCCGCTCCGGACAACCAGTCCTTCCGTGGCAGAGGAGGACAGGGAGGACGCCGCCCCAGGGGCAGAGGGGCTCCCAGGAACTTCGGGTCCAGAGAACCCTTCTCTGAATGGTCCGCACAGCAGCCCTGAAGGGTTGCCCGGCTGCTCCACTCTGGAGGCAGTCGGGGGACGTTTTTCGGAGCACCTAGTGGCATGGGAGTCCATAACATCAGACCGCTGGGTCCTCCAAATCATATCCAGAGGATACCATATCCCATTTCGTCACATGCCAAAATTGAAGTCCCTCCCCAACATTCCACCCGGTCAGTGGGAGGCCGCTTTTGCAGAAATTGGCCATCTGCTAAAGAAAAGAGCCATCCAGCCCATCCCCCCAGACCAGATCGGATCAGGGTTCTACTCCAGGTTCTTTTTAGTGCCAAAAAAGACGGGGGATCTAAGACCAATTTTAGACCTTTCACTCTTGAACCTGGCAGTTCCCAAGGGGAAGTTCCGAATGGTTACGTTGCAGTCTATTCTCCCCCTTCTGGGAGAAAATCACTGGATGTCCTTCAAGGATGCATCTGCAGTCATAACAAATGGGTTGTCCTGTCGTCAGGCAGCCCTTCGGTCGGCCGGATTCCAAAGTCTGGGTCCGGCTTCGGCTGATGTCGCACTTCACCCGACGTCATCTCTGCTGGTCTTCGGGTATAAAGGCATCAGCCGACGCCATTTTCCCCAGTCTTTCTTGCTGCGTGGTGCCCGAAGCAGAAGCTGTTCGCAAGTGCCGGTCGGTCAGATCCAGAGATTACTACTACCGAATACTTCTTCGAAGACTTCTAAAAGCTAAGTACCCCGTTGGGGACTCTTTCTTGCCTCAGCCGATGTCAGAAAAAGTCAATAACTGTTTAACTTGTGGGAAACAAATACCTCATAAAGATTTCCACTCTTACTGCCTGCCTTGCTTAGGCCCAGACCATGACGTAGCAGCCTGTTCAGCCTGTGCTTCCTTCAACCGACGAACGCTTAGGCGTCGGTCGGAGTTTGCTGAACAGTTTTTCGGCTCAGATTTTGCGTACATTATGCCGTCGGATCCTCCGACTACCCAAATTGTTAAAAAACGCAAAGAAAAAGACCGGCACTCGCGGTCCGTGGTTTCGGCCGAAACCACGGTTAAGCAAGCCGCGAGTGTCTCGGTTTCAGCCGAAACCGAGAAAACCGGTCAACCTTCAGCCGAATCCATGACTACTACTGAGGCTCCTGCTACCTTAGTTGAATCGGCCTCTGAAGTTTTGCCTACTACTGTGGTTCCTAGTGATTTATCAGACACCATCCCTTTGGATGTCTCTACCCCAGCACGTGGTGCTGCTAGGCCTCCTGCAGCCATGTCTATTAAGGCCTTTGCCAGGGCTAAAGCAGCCAAAACTGTTAAATCAGTGCCTGTTAAGCCCCTCTCACACAGGCCCTCTTCTAGTTCACAAATGCTTACTCTGGCAGAGGATTTAATATCCTTAATTAGAGGATCCCAATCTCACCCAGACAGGGCCTCTCAGCCCCCAGAAAAGAGACCTAGAGCAGAGCCCCCCGAGCCAGTGTCCTCTGATGATTCTTCGGATGACTCAGACATTACAGATCAGCCAGAGGCTCCCTTTTCTACTTATGAAGATTCCGATGCTGAAGAATCCATTCCATCTGCCTCCCCACCAGAGGAATTTTCCTTTGGAGAAACCTTACATGCCATGAGAGAACAATTCCAATGGCAGGGACAAGATTTCTCAGATTCAAGAAAAAGGCTTAGGACTTTTCTGCACTTACCACAGCATAGGCCCTTAGCTATACCTCCAGTACTGCCTGTTGTGGATGATGCATTTAATGATGTTTGCACTGCTCCTGATACTTTACCTCCAGCCCCTGCCAAACCAGATAGATTTTACAGGGTGCCAGACACTCATCACCACCTATACAAGGCCCCACTTGCAGATCCTGAGACTATATCCCAGGGGCCTAAGGCAGTGGCCTCGACTTCAAAAAAAAAAACCCTATTCCTTCTGAAAGGGAATCCAGGTCATTAGAGAGATGGGGGAAAAAAGTTTACACCTCTGCTACTCTCTCAGCTAGAGCTCTAAACTGTCAGTTTCATATGATCCAATACCAAGAGTTTATGCTTGATCAGTTAACTAAGAAGCTGTCCTCTGATGACTCCTTAGATAAGAAATATGTTTTAGAAATGGTGAATAACAGTCAGCAGGTTAGTAACCATTCTTTAAAATGTGGCTATGATGCACTGGAGGCTTCATTTAGATCAGCCATGACTGGCACAGTGATAAGAAGGCATGCATGGTTGAAAGAACAGGTCTTGCGGATCATGTTAAAGCAAAGCTGTTAGATGCTCCTATGGATAAGGCCAGTTTATTTGGTACACCTGCTCAGCAAGTAATGAAGAAAATGGAAGAGAAGGCAAAATCTGTACAAACAGTTAAGGATTTCTTACAGGTTCAGCCCCCAAGGTTTAGCAGGAACTGTCCTGCCAAAAATTGGTCCTTTCCAGACTCCTCAAAATCTCAAAGAGGCAGGAATAGACGCTCTAGAGGCAGAAATCAATCCAGAGGAGGTGCCTACAGAGGACGACAGTGGCAAGGCAATAACCGAGGCACAGACACAACCACTGCCACTGCAACAGGACAAACACAGTGACTTGGCTCTGACACCGCCTACCAGGGAGCAAATAGCAGCACCTTTAGGCGGAAAGTTAGCCTTATTTTCGAAAAATTGGCACTATATCACAAAAGACAAGTGGATTTTGCAAACCATAGACCAAGGCTACAGGTTCCACTTCCACACCTTACCAGTAAAAAGAGGAATGCCAAACCTACCTCCAAATCAAAAAACAGAAGCTCTAAAGCAGATAGCTCAATTAACAAAGATGAGAGCTGTGGAAAGAGTACCAATAACCGAACAGGGCAAAGGATTCTACTCCAGACTCTTCCTAGTACCAAGAAAAGAGAAAAGTTGGAGACCTATTCTCGACCTGTCCGTCTTAAACACATACATCATTGTCCCAAAATTCAAAATGTTGACCCTACAGCAACTTCTTCCCATGCTGGGCAAGGAGTGTTGGCTGGTAACTCTAGATCTCAAGGAGGCATACCTGCACGTCCCCATATGACCAAATTGCAGAAGATACCTCAGATTTCTTGCAGGATCAGAGCATTATCAATTCTCAGCATTGCCCTTTGGCTTATCTACTGCACCCAGAGTATTCACAAAATGCCTGGCATCAGTAATCGCTCACTGCAGGCTACAGGGAATCCAAATTTATCCATACCTGGACGACTGCCTGTTACAAGCGGACAACAAAAGCAAGCTGACAACAGATTTACAAAGAGTCATTTGCTTACTACAAGCCCTGGGATACACAGTCAATTTAAAAAAGTCAAGACTGATACCATCCCAAACAAGAACATTCTTGGGTGCGGAATTGGACACAGTAAAACAAATGGCATTCCTAACTGCAGAAAAACAAGAACAACTCCTCTTTACTTCTTGGCATTAACAAAACAGAACAAACTAACAGCAAGAAAAGTACTGCAGGCCTTGGGCTTCATGGCATCATGCATAATCCTGGTCCCACATGCCAGACTGCATATGAGAAAACTACAGTGGTACCTAAAGAATTTATGGTCTCAACACAGGCACAGCTTAGAAACCGAAATCCCACTAATCCCATGCCTGAAACAGGAGTTCCTATGGTGGGCTCAAGCATGCCAGTCAAACCCAGGCTTGCCCTTCCACAACTTTCAAGCAAGCCAAACCATCACAACGGACGCCTCAGACCTAGGCTGGGGGCGCACATGTTGGACAAATGCATACAAGGATTGTGGACTCCAGACCAGCTGCACCTGCACATAAACCAAAAGAAATGCTGGCAGTAAAACTAGCAATCCAGAAATTCAGACCATTCCTCAAAGAAGGCCATTTAATGATAAGGACAGACAACACCACAGTCATGTGGTACATCAACAAACAGGGAGGCACTCATTCATACCCCCTATGCAGAATGACTCTGGACCTTTGGAATATGGCTCTGAGCTACAACATCCAGTTACAGGCAATATTTGTGCCGGGAAAAGAAAACATCCTAGCAGACATGTTAAGCAGAACCACCTCGGATGCTCACGAATGGATGCTACATCCAGACATCTTCAAGGCCATCACAAAGAAATGGGGAATGCCACAAATAGACCTATTCGCATCCCCACTCAATCACCAGCTCAAAAAATTCTGCACAAGGACATACCACCCACTTGCATGGAAGGTGGACTCTCTATCCTTCAGTTGGAAAGGCCTGACAGCATATGCATTTCCACCTCTTCCTTTGATGCACAAGGTACTACTGAAAATCAAAGAGGAACGTCCAAGGATAATCCTGATAGCTCCGAATTGGCCAAGACAACACTGGTATCCATTGCTGAGGAGCATGTCTCAGGGGAGAATGTGGTCAATACCCCTGATGCCTTTGATGTTAACTCAGAACAACTACAACATCATACACCCAAACCTAAAAACCTTGCAACTGACTGCCTGGAACATCACATAGCAGCAACTAATCCAGACCTATCCCAAAGGGTTAAAGACATTATCCTTGAAGCCCGCAGACCTTCAACAAGAAGGAACTATGCAGGCAAATGGAAAAGGTTTGTCATTTGGAGCACTGAAAGAGGAAAAGATGTGTCGAACATAGACATTGCTAACATCCTGGAGTACTTGGCAGAGCTTCTACATACAGGCCTGTCCTATTCCTCCATCAAGATACATGCATCAGCTATTTCAGCAGAATACAGCTTCGATCCACCTGTCTTTTCGCATCCTCTACTCAGACAGTTCCTCAGAGGGATCAAGAATGTAAAACCTCCTAGGAAACCACCATTACCAGCATGGGACTTGAACTTTGTGCTAGAAAAATTGACACTCCCTCCATTTGAACCAGCAGCAACAGCAGATCTTCAACATCTATCATGGAAAACTGCTTTCCTACTGGCAATTACTTCAGCAAGGAGGGTTTTGGAACTACAGGCCTTAATGGCAGTACAACCCTTCCTAATCTTCCATCAAGATAGGGTGTCCATGAGAACTAATCCTACATTTATGCCTAAGGTGGTATCCAGAGTGTCCTTAAACCAGGCAATCCACCTACCTACCTTCTTTCCCAATCCACAGAACAGGGGAAAGACTGCTGCATACCTTGGATGTACATAGACAGTTACGCTACTACCTGGACAGAACCAAAGGTAATAGAAAAACTGACCAGCTTTTAGTAGCCTATGCAACAGGAAGGGAAGGAAAAGCAATTTCCAAACAGACAATCTCCAAATGGATAGGAAATTGCATAAGATTCTGTTACTCTTACCATGGAAAACCAATTCCACAGAACATAAGACCTCATTCTACAAGGGCTACAGCCACTACCACAGCTTTCTTACGAGGAGTGGCAACCAAGGACATTATTGAGGTGGCTACTTGGACCTCCGTGCATACATTTGCCAAGCATTACAATTTACCTCTATACTCTAGATCCCGAGCAGGGTTTGCCACTGCTGTACTGCAAGGGATCCTAACTACACCATAATTCTTCTTCCTCCTCCCTAGTTTGGCTATGGTATTCTACCCATTTGTTATGACTGCAGATGCATCCTTGAAGGACATAGTACAGTTTTGTACCTACCATAAATGTAGATGTCCGAACAGGATAGCATCTGCAGTCAGGATTACCCACCCTCCTTCCCCTCTGTGGTACTCCTACGGTATTTACCCTCCTAATAGCTAGCTGGGGAGTCTCTTATGGTGTATTTGTTTGTATATATGTACATACATGCTTATTTTTGTGTTTGCCTTCTACTATTTTGGAAACATTGGCATTTATCCAAAATTTAGCTTTCCAAGAGGGCAATTGGCATCTGGGGCAAGAAACACTGAGGAAAATGGCGTCGGCTGATGCCTTTATACCCGAAGACCAGCAGAGATGACGTCGGGTGAAGTGCGACATCAGCCGAAGCCGGACCCAGACTTTGGAATCCGGCCGACCGAAGGGCTGCCTGACGACAGGACAACCCATTTGTTATGACTGCAGATGCTATCCTGTTCAGACATCTACATTTATGGTAGGTACAAAACTGTACTATGTGCTCCATAGACCTCAAGGATGCATACTACCATATACTAATGGACAGGCGCTCCAGGAGGTTTCTCCGCTTCTGGCTGGGAGCCAGTCACTACCAATTCCGGGTCCTTCCCTTTGGTCTCACCACAGCCCCCAGGGTGTTCACCAAAGTATTAGCAGTGGTAGCGGCCCACCTGAGGCTTCAGGGGGTGCAGGTCTTCCCTTACCTGGACGACTGGCTTCTCACCGCTCCAACAAGGCATCTACTATTATTGGCGTGAGATTCCTTTCTCCATCTAGCTCCCCGTCTGGGCATCACAATAAATACAGAAAAATCCAACCTAGCACCCACGTAGTTCTTAGATTTTATAGGTGCCAGGTTAGACACGAGATGGTTAAGAGCCTTCCTCACTGCGGACAGAATTCAAAATCTGCAGCTCCAGGTGCGGGCCATTCTCCACTCCAGCTTAGTTCTGGCGGAGTTGGTCCTGAGGGCTCTAGGGTCCATGGCGGCAGCGATAGCTCTTCTTCCTCACGCCAGGTTCAATATGCGCATCCTTCAATGGACACTCCAAGTTCAGTGGTCGTATCTTGCTCTTCCTATGCATCATCCCATTGCGATCAGCAAGGCTTGCAAGCAGTCCCTCCTGTGGTGGCTCCACTCTCCGGATCTCCACGGAGGCCGCCCCTTTTGCGCTTCTCCCCCTCTCGCCACGGTGACCACGGACGCCTCCCGCCTCGGGTTTGGGGGGGCATTTTGCAGGCCGGACGGTCCAAGGCACGTGGAACGATTCAGAGACCTTACTGCATATCAACGTTCTAGAGATGAGGGCGGTGCTCTTAGCATTGCTAGCACTTCAGGCCTTTCTTCCCTTGGGAACTGTTGCGATTCAGTCAGACAACATGTCTGTTGTCTGGTATATCAACAAACAAGGAGGAACCAGGTCTTACCCTCTTTGTCGAGAAGCCATGAGAGTGTGGGAATGGGCAATCTCCACCAACCGCTTTCTCATAGCAACGCATATTCCGGGTCGGTCCAACATTCTTGCTGACAAACTCAGTCGCACCATTCTCACCCCTTACGAGTGGTCTCTCAATGCTCAGGTAGTGAAACGCATCTTCGCACGGTGGGGAACTCCTTGTTGCGATCTTTTTGCGTCTCCCTCAAACACCAAGTGCGACAGTTTTTTCGCTCTAATACCTCCTCCCAGAGGTACCCCAAGAGAAGCTCTGGTGCATGCTTGGCCACCCGGTCTTCTTTATGCTTACCCCCCCTTGCCTCTGATGCTCCAAGTTCTTCAGAAAGCCTCTCGGTTGGGGTGCAGAATGATTCTCATTGCCCCATTTTGGCCTCGACAGATCTGGTTCCCTTTCCTAAGGTCTCACTCAGTGAATCCTCCTTGGATTCTAGATCCCATTCCGGATCGGATATCTCACCCTTCCCGCTTATCAGCCCCGAATCTGGACAACCTGAAGCTGACTGCTTGGCTGCTCCAGTTCCACTCCTGATCAGGACTCCCGGTATTTCGTCTCCAGTTAAAGCCATCCTGGTGGCGGCTCATAAACCATCCACCAGGAAAGTTTACCGCAGCAAGTGGAAACGGTTCTCCATGTGGGCGGAGTGGCAAGGTCTAAACCCCTTCACAGTTCCCCTTCCTCTGGTGCTTGACTTCTTAACCACTCTTTTTAATGATGGTGCCAGCAGTTCTACGGTCAAAGTGCAACTTGCGGCAATTTCTCATTATCATATTGGTCACGACTCCAGTCCACTGATGTCTGCCAAATTGTGTAAGATTTTCCTAAAAGGTACTTTTCTTCTCAGGCCCCTGTAAAACAAGTGGTTCCCCTTGGGACCTTTCATTGGTCCTTCAGGCCTTGACCGCTCCCCTTGCCTCACGGCTACGGTAGATCTGAAATTTTTATCTTTCAAGACGGCCTTTTTAGTAGCAATTACCTCGGCCAGGAGAGTTTCAGAACTTCAAGCCTTATCAGCCAAGCCTCCTTACTTGGTCTTTCATCCAGACCGTGTATACCTCAGGACCAACCCGTCCTTTCTTCCTAAGGTAGCTTCTGAAGCAAATATTAATCAATCCATTAACCTCCCTGTTTTCTTTCCTAATTACCAAAACAAAGGTGAATACAAGCTTCATTCCTTAGATGTTCACAGGCAACTTAGATTTTATCTAAACAGGACAGCTGGTCATAGGCAATCCGACCAGCTGTTTATTTCCTTTGCTAAATTTAATTTGGGCAAGCCAATTTCCAAAGTCTCTTTGTCACGCTGGATTTCGCAGTGCATCTTATTGGCTTATCAAGCTTCTGGAAGGCCCGCACTGGAGGGAGTACATGCCCATTCAACCCGGTCAGTTTCTACCTCGGCCTTTAAGGCTAGGATTCCTCTGGATGATATTTGTTCAGCAGCCACTTGGGCTTCATCTCATACTTTTATTTCCCACTACAAGTTGGATATTACATCTAGGGGTAGAGCATCCTTTGGCTCCGCGGTGCTCCGGAATATCCTTCCATGATGGCCGCCCAAGATTCAGGTAGCTGGGGAATCTGTCCCACAGGTTGCAGACAAATGAATCTCCTACTTCAGATTTAGAAGTTATGTACTCACCATAACGTTCCATCTGAGTAGGTGTATTCATTTGTCTGCAACCATCCCGCCCTCCTTCCCCCTGGCCTTTTCAGTTTCCTGCATATTATGTGTTACCCTCTTCAGGGTATTGATATTGTTGGCAAACTCGAACTGAGGTCATGTAGGGAGAGCAGGGCATTATGGGTGAGGGGAGGAGCTGAGAGCTCGGATCCATAGCTGGAAAACCATGCCAGTTCAGATCGATATTGGATCCATAACCCACAGGTTGCAGACAAATGAATACACCTACTCAGATGGAACGTTATGGTGAGTACATAACTTCTAATTCTTATCCTTCTTTTTTATACAGTATAAGTGGTCATATATACGATTCTTGAGCCTTCTATCAGTTTTTCCCACGTAGAAACTGGGACACTTGGTACACTTCCCAAAATACATAACATACTGGGTTTGACAGTTCCCCTTCTTGAATCTTATTCTGGTTTTATTAGAGTTTCCCAGTGTGATAGTTGTTTCTTCCATAATGGTGTAACATTGATTACAATGTCCACATGTACTAGTACCATCCATCATATCATTGGATTTGTTACCTTTGTATGTTGTCCTTGTTTCTATCATTCTTTTTAAGTTGGCCCCAGTCTTATATACAAAACAAGGTACATCTCCTAACTTGTTGTGTACCCCTTCATCACTCCTTAAGATATTCCAGTTGTTATGAATGATGTTTTTTACTTCCACCACAGTTAAATTAAATTCTAATATACAGGCTCGGTTATATCCCTTCATTTTATCAGGGTCTTTCTCTTTAACATTATGATTATAGGTAATAGTGTCACTACCCAAAAGTGGCATGTATTTCTTCCCCTATTCTCTTTTGACATAATTGGAAATGTCCTGTATTAAGTTATCTGAATATCCTCTCTTCCTATACATTTCATCAATATTGTTGATTTCAGCTACCATTTCGGAATATACAGAGGTCATCCGTGCCACTCTGATACATTGTCCTTTCAGAATGCTTCTCTTTTGGGAATTGGTATTATTACTAGTAAATTCCAGATATGAATTACAAAATGTGTCCTTACGGAAGATTTTGGACTGGAACCTGTGACCATCACTATATATATAGGTGTCCAAATAGTTAATACCTTTCAAGTTATAATTGTAAGTAAATTTTAAACAGGTGTTGGTACTGTTTAAGTAGTCAACAAATTGGGTGATAAGTTCCACTGGACCATTCCACAAAATGAATATGTCGTCCAAAAACCGAACATAACAATCTATGGAGTCGGACCAGTGGGTATCAATGATGTGTTCTTCCTCCCAGTCAAGTAATACTAAATTGGCATAGATGGGGGCACAAGCTGCCCCCATAGCAACGCCATGTGTTTGTTTGTAGTACTCTACTTCAAAATAGATGTAATTATTATCCAGTGCAATGTTCATAAATTCCTGTATTAAATCAATTCTGTCCCAGTCCAATTGGGTGTGTTTTTGAATACTATTAGTACATCTCCTGATACCATCGTCCTTAGGTATACAAGAGAATAAGTCAATGACATCTATGGTTAAGAATACTGAATTATCCTTCCAAAAATCAGTTTTGATTCTACTTAGAAAGTCCCAAGAGTCTTTAACTATATGTGTAACTCCTTGGTATATGGGTTTCGACCATCTGTCAATGACCTTTCCAAATGGGAAAGTCTTACTTTTACTCCCTGATATTATGGGATGAAAAGGGGGATTTTCCACATTTTTATGTATTTTGGGTATTCCAACAATTGTGGCTAACACTGGATATTCCACTTTTAAAAACTTGTAAGTGTCTGTATCTATATGGTTGTCCAATAAAAAATCTTCCAAGTATAGATCTATCCTTAAAAACAGCCAGGAAAGAAAGACGAGATCCACGAAATCCTGTTATTTAGCGCTTTCGTTTTTTAATAAAAACTTCTTCAGAATACACATACATAGCGAACTAAACCCTTTTTATACAAATACACGCCTTCATAGTTAATGACATCATAATGAAATTACTTAATTGAATTCAATTACTACAGCCCCATTGAGATATCTAAAACATTAAATACATTGTTTTAAGCCATATTACAATAAAAACATAGAAAATACACTGTGTTTTGTTCAAACCATAAAAATCCTTAATTTATTATGCTTTTATTAAAAAATAACCTTCAGATTTTAATCTGAGAGTGGAACTGATAGATGTATTTGTGTTTAAACCTGGAGATGATGTTGCATTAGTTTTTAACTGCCATCTTAGTTCCCTATTTTCCAAAAAATCATTAAGGGGACCACCTCTATCTCCAACTGTAACTTGTTCTAATACTGAAAATCTAAAATCATGTCCCTCATTATTAATAATGTGCACTGCCAGAATATTTTTTAAATCTTGTTTTTTAATATCATAGGAATGTTGATACATTCTGCTCCTAAGAGCATTAATAGTCTTCCCGATATAAAAACAAGGACATTGCGTGCATGTCTCTATATAAACAACAGCCTTACTGTTGCAGGTAAATTTTTTCTTGTATATATATATTTGCCATAATTTGGGATAAACAACTCTGTGCCTTCTAGAATATTTTTACACTGCAGACAAAAACCACATTTAAACATTCCCTTGGGCCCAGAGTGAATCTCTTGTACCCTCTCTACCATGTTTTTTATAGTAATGTCCGTCTTGTAAACAATATTAGGTTTTATTCCCACAGTATCCAAAAATTCTTTATTAATATTGAATACATTCCAGTTACGTTGAACAATGTTGCTTATACTTTTAAACTGCTGGTTATACCTAAAAATACCAACACTATGAAATTACTTATTATTCTGGCTATAAGAACTTTTCATACCTTCAACTAAAGTATTAGGACCCTTACCTAATAATGGAAAAAATATACCTTGTTCCCTTTTAGATACCACCTCCTTTAATGTATTTTCCACAAATTCTAAGGGATAGCCTCTACTAACCAGCCTACCTTTAAGAATTTCTATTTGACCTAAAAACTCATAGAATTCTGAAACCATTCTTGCTAGTCTAACTCCTTGACCTTTTATTAGTGACTTCTGATAGATAGGGTGAAAACTGGAAAAATGTAAAAGTGTATTGGAATAAGTGGGTTTTCTAAAAATTGTCGTTTCAAAACAACTTTTCATTCTATTTTTACTTATGGTGATGTCCAAATAATTAATTTTCTCATCCGAAATGGTATGAGAAAATTCCAAAAATTCTGTACTAACACCAATAAACTCAAGGAATTCATTTAACATATCCTCACTATCATTCCATAGGATGACAATGTCATCCAAATATCATATAATATTGCCAAAGTTGTGCATATTTACTGGTGAATACATATTCCTTCTCCCAGAATGCTAGAACTAAATTAGTAAAAATGGGTGCACAAATAGCCCCCATGGCTACACCTTTACATTGTTTGAATAATTGTTCTTGAAATACAATAATGTTAGTGTCCAATACTAACTCCATGAGGCTCCTTAATGTAAGAATCCTATTATGCCCCATTTTAGTATATTGACATAAATATGAATAGAACCATTCAGTTCCAGTATCATGTGGGATAACAGAAAATAAATCTTTGACATCAATTGTTACAAAGATTAAACTATGATTATACATATTTTTATTAATTTTCTTAAGTAAGTCCCACAAATCTTTTACTATCCAATTACAGTCTTGTAAAATGTTTTTAATTGAATATCTATAAAACTGGCAATATAATATGTTTTTGAAGCCTTTGCGTCAACAATGGGCCTAAGGGGGGGGGGGGAGTTGTTGAGATCCTTATGTACTTTTGGTATACCAAAAGTAGTAGGAATTTTTGGATATTTTACTGTCATATAAGACAATTCATCAAATGAGATTTGTCTATTTAACAGAAGTTCTTCCACCATGATGTCCACTTTCCTGAATGATATATTTTTCTCATTCACACTCATCTGACAATATGTATCAGTGTGAAGAAACGATAGAATTCTATCAATATAGGAATTAGTGTCCATTATAACTAATCCTCCCCCTTTGCCCGGTTTCATATTTCTAATCTCATCATTATTACATAGATTTTTTAATAATTCCATCTCTTTCTTATCCAGATTATTTTCATCGTAGGTTGACCTACTACTGTTCTTAAATAACATGCGAATATCATAATCACACATTTTTTCAAACATCTGTACAACAGGGCATAGTGGAGGATTGAAAGTGCTAGATCTTTTACATGTATTGTTATTACCACTATTAATATTGATATCATGCAGTCCTTCTTTGAAGTAAAACTGAAAATTCAGCTTTCTTGCATACATCTTTAAATCTATTAATGCTTCATCCACAATCCCTTTTTTACTTGGCACAAAAGACAAGCCTCTTTCAAAAATATTTGCTATACTTTTGTCCAATATGCAGTCACTATAATTGTACATTTTTAAGTCACCATTACTATTAGTAATAATCTGAACAGAGGTATCTATGGTGTCCCTTAAACCATGAGGAGCTTCAAACAAGTCATTTACTGTGTTCAGTATATTTATATCTGTAAAACCATTTTCCAAGAAGAGGCTTTCAAACATATCTAATACATTCTCCCCCTCCCCCTGCCTCTGTTGTTGTAGTTCGAATGATGTTGTCCCCTCCCCCCCCCTCTGGTTCCTGATCCTTTCGGATGTCCTCAGAGGGGGAAACTCTAAAGGGTCCAAACCAAAAATATTTTCATCATCGTTAAAACCATTAACATCACCAGGTTCCCCATCAGATACATTGCTATAGTCCTGGTACTGGTTATAGTTATTAGAAACCTTCTTATGACTTAAAGGGGGTGGGGGGTATGCTCTCTGTTCAGCATACTCCTTTTCATCCCTTCTAAGCTTTTTTTTCTTTTTTGTACTTTAAATCTATGATGAACTGATCAACATTCTTAAATATATTATCAAACTTTACTTTGTTAAACTCGAATAATAAGTCAGATTGTAAAATATTATTCACTTGTTTAATTCTGTCATTTAGTTTACCATTTTTTTATCATTATCAGTAATAAGGCAGTCCATAAGTTCACAACCATGTCGGTTAAATAATGCAATGAGTTCCACATGAAGTTCTGAGTTTTTAACCAAACCTGATGGATATCGCCATAATCGGAGTCCTTTTGGCACCAGTTCTCTCCGTTTACATTCGCGTAGATAACTATTTTCTAACTGTAATTTTTGATATTCAAATGTTAAACTTTCCAGGTCGTTGAGCTGCTCCTGAAATGAGCCATTGTTGTCCCAATGTTTAGATGGTGTAATACCCCATTCACAGTCCCCTTCTAGCCACTGGCTTAGGGTTTTCCATCCATTGTAGGTTAAATTGCTGTTAGGTATGCTTCCATTAGGGGAAAACCATTTGTCCTCCCTCACTGAAGCATTTTCTCTCCCTCGTTGTTGCCGTTGAGCTGGTGTGATGTCAAAATTACTCGACTCATCCCCTGCGATACTGTTGTAGGTCCTACCAGGGCAAGCCACCTGTAATGCCTGCGAACCTTCCCTTTCACGTTGAGTAAGTTTCTCCATAAGAGAAACCAGATTTCCAACTGTGCAGTTCAAGTGATGTAAAGATGAGGCCAATGAACCAAGTGTGGGTGGATCTCCACCATCTCCTCCTTCCATAATCTTCAAACAAAATAAAAAACAAAGCCACAAATAAACTAAAAACAGCCAGGAAAGAAAGACGAGATCCACGAAATCCTGTTATTTAGCTTTGGTTTTAATAAAAACGTCTTCAGAATACACATACATAGTGAACTAAACCCTTTTATACAAATACACGCCTTCATAGTTAATGACATCATAATGAAATTACTTAATTGAATTCAATTACTACAGCCCCATTGAGATATCTAAAACATTAAATACATTGTTTTAAGCCATATTACAATAAAAAATCATAGAAAATACACTGTGTTTTGTTCAAACCATAGATCTATCCTTCTATGAGCTATGTTAATTTGATTGATAGAGGAAATTTCATATGTCTCTGTATTATTCAAAATTTCATATATCTTCTGTATATATTCATTCATGTCATATAATACTATCCACCCTCCCTTGTCAGGGGTCATTATACGAATGTTGTGAGTGTCACAAATGTCCCATAATGCTTTTTGTTCTTCAACACTCCAGTTGTCTCTGTGCCTATGGTGTTTGGTTTTATTCTGTAATTCATACAAATCATTTGTCACTACCTTTTCAAAGGCAACTAAAGTGTTGTGCATAGGTGGTGTGAAATCACTTTTCTTTCTCAATTCATTATTATACACCCTATCATTCTGATTCTGAAAGAGCATTCCAAAATTCAATTTTCTTAAATACAATTTAAATTCAACTATATTGTCCACGATGTCAAACCTTCTCATAGGAACGTATTTCATACCTCTAGCAGACAGTTTGAAATGTTCTACTTGAATCTGATATTGTGTGTAATTATAAATATTAAAGTCTCCCATACTGTGTATCACTCCCTGTTTTCGAATGGTTTCTTGTTTCCTAGGTATATCTGTTGATATACTGTCAACCTTTTTGTCTACAGGGTGGGATTCTCCCAATCCCAATGTCTCTGTGTCCAAGTTTCTCCCCTGTAGTCCCTGCTCCACTCCTGCTGTTTTCCTAAAATATTCCTTCCATTACCTTGATTCTGATGGTACTGCCAGTTACCCCCATTGTTCTCTCCTCTCACCTTCTGCCTATTCTGGTAACTGTTTGCTTCTCTGTGTTTGTCTTTTCCTTTACCCTATTTGTATGCTGTTTCACTTTCATATTGTTTCAAATCTCTTAAAAATTTCTTACATTTCCTATCAAACATTTTTTTACTATTCAAGTACAATTGAAAATTGCTAGATGGCTGAAAGTATTACAGTATCTTTTTTGTTCTTTTATTTCTTTCCAATGTCTTATTGTTTGGTTGTTTTGCATCATTTGTTCATGTTCAGTTTTTATACTCTTGTTTCTGAGTGCAATGTATCCTACAATCTTAGTGAAAGCTACAAGAGTAATGCTATTTGGAATGCAAATGTTATGCTAAGTAGGTATTCAGAGTTTTGTCTGGATGCACCTACTTTTCAAAATTGTTGATGTCAGGAACTTGAAAGGTATGGTGTGCTGAGAAACAACCTTTGCGCATGCAAAACCAAACAAAACATAAAACTTTTTGCGGGGAAGGGGGCTGTGTCACATGCACCTCCTCCTAATTATGTATGCTAACTCCAAGACTGCACAAAATTGGTAAAAGGGAATATTCCCAAGCCCTGGGAATTATGCAGTCTCACACACCTGTCAGCCATCTGTTTAGTCAACCAAAGGCAGATGACAAAACAGATGTTGACCAGACATATTGTCAACTGAAGCATCAGCAACTATGACTGAAGTGCCAGGAGACAAATAAAAATGTTCAGCTTTTATTATTACATTTATTAACTGGATGCCTTCTTTTTGCATCCACAGGAATTATAGCACAAACATGACAACTGTAACAACACAAGTCTAGAAAAAGTGGTGTAGCATATTATGCAATTAGTCTGAATTGAGGCTCCTTTTGTTGAAGGTAAGAGTTAAGTAGAAGACTAGCATCAGGCATATAATTTAGAGGTGGCTATATGCAACAGTTTTTATCCCTGGGGTAATAATTTGTCCTTAATCATGGCTTAATTACAAAGTGGTTTGCCACTGTTTCAGGGTCACTTTAATGTAATTGATCAATGTAGGGTGTATCTTATACATCTGTAATCACTCTTTTATCCATGAATGCAGGATACTGTCACATTTTTTTGTACTCCATGTCATGCTTAGATGTTCCCCTTTTTACAATTCTCCATTATGATTTTATTTCACAGCAAATGATCCTTTGTTCCATATAACTTTCTTTTGTTACCCTTTTTTTCTATTGCCATGATTATGTTTTATTCTAAATGACAATAAACTCTGTAGGTGTCAATTCCAATATATAGTTTATACATCATTGGTAAGCAAGTTCTTGGTCTATAGTTTTTAGGATAGCCTGCAGAGTCACTGTTAAGGACTATCATTTTTCTTGTTGTTAACCAGGTTGGTGACTGTTCGGGATGTGCTTATAAGTAGTTCTTACTCAGTGATAAATCTTCGTGTAAAGATGGTAATACTTTTAGCCAGAAGTTAGGTACTGCATCTGGGCCTGGGATTTTCTAATTAGGAACTTTTATTAATTTTGTTTCAATTTCTGTGGCTGTTACTTCATCCCATTTTCTTATCCTGTACTTTTGAACTTCTTACAAATTCTTTAACTTCTATACATTCAGCATCTTTGTTACGTTCCACAGGGTCTTCATAGATATTTCTCCAAAATGTGTCTATTTCTTCTTTTTTGGGAAGTGATTCTATTTCTTTTGCTTTGTTTTCCAATGCTCTGTAAAACTATTTTTGGGTCATCAATGAATTGCTTATTTTGTATTTTTCCTTTATGTTTATCTGCATGTCTTCTAAGTTTTTTTCTGCCTGTGCCGAAATGTTTAGTTCATTATTTGAAATAGTGTACAATACAGTCTGGCCTGTTATGATACTGTGCATTGCTTTTATCACATTTATCCTTCTAAGTGTATTTGTTGATCTGTTCCCTATTTTATACTATTCTAAGAATGACACTTCTTGTCTTAACTGCTTTATAGTTTTCTCTGTTCAGTTGCTTCCATGATGGCATTTGATTTCTTCCCTTCCTTTCCCTGAGTCTATATTAGGTCGCCAAAATGGTATTCCGGTGAACACCTATTCAGCAACCCATAATCAGCGAAAATCACTTCAGGGATTCACTGAATTCACTAAAGACAACAAAATAGTTGCCCAAAGCACAACGGACAACTACAGACCTTTGCCCTTTTCTCCACTGTAGTGTGATCTTAGAGTTGGTATACATAATTAGGGGGGTGTGGGGGCGAATCCCCCCACTTGGGGTGGGTTTGAATCAACTAAAAGTTGGTCCATTGTGCTTCAGCAACTATTTCATTGCCCTTAGAAAATTCAGCAAATCGCTGATGCAATTTTCACAGATTAGGGGTCGAAGAATAGGTGTTCACCAGAATACCATTTCAGCAAACTAATATAGACCCCTTCCCCTTATTGCTTTGTGGTAAAATTGTATCTGTTATATATCCTATTTACTTCTGTAATATCAAATGAATTTCTGTTAATAGTCTTGATTACTGTGTTCATTTGTTTTATTAGACTTCTAACATTTTGGGTCTTATTGAATTTCTGTAAGCTATTCTTTTCATTGATTTTAATATGTCTATCCATTTCAGTTAAATCAAGTAACTCTTCCCTTAGCTCATTTTCTTCTACACTGAGGGCACATTCTTTGTTCTCTGTTTCTGCTGGCATTCTGCAGAAAGTTCCAGAAAATCTCTCTGTGACATATTTTCTTCAGCTGCATCCTGTGTCACCCATTGATCTTTCATATGGGAAATCACTAGCCTATCTCGCCACAACATTGACTGTGTCAGAGTTGCCACTGTTTCCTGTTCCTTCACTTACTGTGCAACTCCAAATGAACTTTTGTACTGACTTCCTGCTGAAGGCTCCGGAGTATCTTAATGTGGCAAGTTATCAGATGATACCCATTCCACCAGTTTCTTCCTAATTTGAGGACTCATGGTTCCATCATTCTGTGATTATACCAGGATTGAATTTTCTACATTAAATCTTTCACATCACAGGTAAACCATAACTTCGGTTTCTGTTTCTTTAACGCCTCCATTACTAATACTCTTTTCTACCCCCCCACTTTGTTTTCTATTTTTTGATGTCTTTGCTTGTATTTCTCTTCAAATATCTTTAGTGCTGTTTTTTTGGATTGATTAGTTTTGTTTTCTCCTTTGCATAAATATTGTACCATATTAAATCTCTTTTTCTTTCCCATGTTCATATTTCTTCTTCAGATGTCTCCTGCTCCTCCTGTTTCTCCTTACTCGGGGGGGCTCACTGTTCCATCATGCTGTGACATAACCTGTGTTAGACTTTCTACACAAAATCCTTCAGTTTGTAGGTATTCCATAACTTCAGCTTCTATTTGTTTAACTTCTGCTTCACTAATCTTTTGTTTTACTTCCCCCTTTATGATCTTATTTTTTGTATTGTGAAATTTTCTATATCTGGGTGCCTTTGCATGCATTTTCTTCAAATATCTTTGGAGCAGCTTTTTTGTATTGAGTAGTTTGGCTTTCTCCTTTGCATAAATATTGCACTATATCAGATCATCCTTTTTTTCCCATGTCCATGTTTCTTTTTTATTGCTTTCAAAAATCTAGGTTTTGTTTTTATATTTTTACACTTCCTGTGTTACTTCTTTTTCCAAATGTCTCAACATTTCTTTGTCTATATAATGTTTTTTCTTGTATCTGCTGTATTAATGAACACCAATTTGCATTTTAGCTTTTGGTAGTTTTTCCTGTGCAAGTATTTTTCTTTCTTCTAATTTCTATGTTAATATTTTTGAATATCTTCTATCAGGAAATTCTAGGCTTCTTGCATAATATAAACAATACAGCATTTCTTCCTTATCCTCAATAGTCCACTGTATCATCTTTATGGCTCTTTTTTAGCCTGTCAGTTTTTGTGGACTACTACTTCCTTCTGCAACAGGGGGGACTTCCCCCTCCAAAGCCTGGCCTAACCACATTGCAGGAATGTTTCTGTGTCTGTGGAATGTATAATATTACTGTAGACACAGCAGTCTATGGTACTAAAGGTTACAGTGTACTCATATAAGATACTGGTGAAGGCATTAAAGCAGAGAGGTAATTCTGGACCACTGACACATATTGGTAGATGGTCCATAGGTATAGGACATTTGGCAATCTGATACTGAATACTTATTTATTTTAAAAATTAAAACTTTACTGTGCTTTTGTATTCAATATGAATTTTTTCTCATTTTCCTCTTCTTTTTAAAAGGAAGCAGATTTTGATTATATTTGTTCTTGACATGGCCCATGTGAATCCATCCAAGTTTTTGTGGCTGAGCTTTAGAATGTTGTATTTGCAGAGCAACCAACTGCACTTTAGTAACCACATAGGGTCTGGCATATTTAGGTTCCCTCCTACTGGTGCTGATAAATTGATGGACCATGACCAAGTCCCCCTACTCTAGCTACACTTCTCCTTCCTGCTCACTCACTTGGTGATTAGCCATTTCAAGACTGTGGGTTTGTTCATCTTCTCAGAACCTTCTCCTTGTCTAGGCTATATGTTTTTGAGCTGGTCCCACAGTTCAGGTTGTTCCAATGGTACGCTGTATGGGATTTTTCTTCTCTGTAAGAATGTGATTTGACCTATCATCAACTCATAATCTGTCATCACATACTTTTGTGGAAAAGTTCTTATTTTCATGAGAATTTTATGCAGATGTTTAGCCCAGTGCTATCCAACTGCATCTATATGTAGGAATAATTTTTTTCAAAAATTCCTTTAGAGTCATTTTGGCTCTTTTAATATGACTATAAGTTTGAGGGTGGTAAGGTTCATGGAACTGGTGTTGGATTCTATAAATCCGGCACATTTCCTTTGCTATTTTGCCCATAAAATGGGATCTGTGGTCATTGTGTAAGTCCTGAGATATTCACTCACTCATAACTTTAACCTCAGTGTTGGGATCACATGGCTTTGTAGGCAGATCTTTCAACTAGCTGGGAAGGTTGAGGTCAATGAGGGTTAGAAGAAACCATAGCCTTTCTGAAGTTGGAGGCAGTGGTCCCACAAAATCATTTTGAGCTCGCCTCAAAACCATAGCCTTTCTGAAACTGGAGGCAGTGGTCCCACAAAATTATTTTGCACCCACCCCAAAACCATAGCCTTCCTGAAGCTGGAGGGAGTGGTCCCACAAAATCATTTTGATTGATCATACTGATAAACTCTTTCTACAAACATACAAACCCAACATAACTATTGGCAAACTTTTATATAAATCCTAAAATTAAAAATTAATTTTAAAATTTACAATTAAAATTAAAACCTGGTTCCAATGCCCCTGATGAAATTCCCTCCTACTTCCTAAAAGTAGCCACAGAAGCCATTGCTCTCCCTATCTACATACTGATTAATCGGTCTATCTCAGAAAGCCAGGTCCCCCAGCTCTGGAAGAAGGCCTTTATTATTCCTCTCCATAAAGGTGACAATAATAATGACATCCCAGACTTTCACCCTATCGCCATCCTATCCCCTATTTCTAAGCTACTTGAAAAGTGTGTACACCAACAACTCTTACCCTACCTCATCAATAATCAGCTTTTTACCCCCACACAACATGGCTTTAGACCAGGTCATAGTACCTCCACTGTCCTCCCCTGTTTCCTAGAAACAATGAACAAAGCCCGCGACTCTGGCCACTTTCTATCTACTCTTTTCCTCGACCTCTCTAAGGCATTTGACTCTATTTTCCACAACCTCCTTCTTACCAAACTCTCTAAACTTAACCTATCCTCTTCCTCTACCCAGTGGTTCTCAAGCTATCTCACAAGCAGGCAACAAGCAGTTAAATGAAAAAAAGCTACCTCACCTTACCTTAATACATCCACAGGCATCCCCCAAGGTTCCATTCTAGGCCCCCTACTATTCAACATATTAATAAATGATTTCTTCCAAGCCATTCCTAACTCCAGTCTCATCCAATATGCTGATGATTCTACTATAATCTTTTCCTCCCCTTCCATCACAATTCTTAACAATCTAACACAAGCCGCCTTCTCTTCCACTGAACAGTGGATGCTCGACAACCATCTAGCCCTTAATGCAACCAAAACAAAACTTATGTTATTCAATGCATCCAAAACCTCTTTCCTAGACAAACAATCCTTCATAATTACCAGCAATAATAATACCCCCTAGAACTACTCTGACACAAAATTACTAGGAATTATCATTGACATTCGACTAAAATTTGATAAGCATCTACAAGCAAATATCAAAAAATACCCATACGCAATTAGGTATGCTTTACTGCCACCGTCACTTTATCTCTCCCACCACCAGGATTACATTAGCTAATACATACCTCATCTCATCCCTTTTATATGGTGCATCTATCCTAACCAGTGTACAATCTTCCCTCAAAACAAAACTCTCATCTTGTTTTAACAAAATATCCAAATTTGCGGCAGGTCATAGAGCCTCTTCTCACCACTGTAATTCCCTTCACCAACTAAGTTGGCTAAAAATACCAAACTTCCTCACATATACCCAGCTCATCCAAGCACACAAACTCATTCATAACCCGTCTCTCTGCCCCTCCCTAGCAAATACCTTTGAAATGCATAAACCAGATAGACTCCTAAGATCCAATTCCCAAAACCTAATTAAATTGCATAAACCAACACATCCTGCTGGGAATCAATTGATGTCCTTCTCTCTTGCACACCTCTGAAACTCTCTTTCTCCCATCCGTACCACCAGCAGTCTCTCCTTGTTTAAAACCTCACTGCACTCACACCTTACTTCACAATGGAAATGCTCTTGCTCTCATCCAACCTAATTTCTACCACACTTACTTCCTAACTTTCCAAACTTTGTTGTCTGTCACTACCTCCTAAAGTTTTACATCCCTTGGGATATATTCGACCACAAAACTACTACTTGCTGAATTAACCTGATGTAATTTTCCTAATGAAAATCTTTTTTTGTTTCTATATTATGTAATATCTATTTGAATTGCGCAATATGGGTTTGTACTATACACAATATGTATTTAACATTTAATTAAAATGTATATTATGGATTTGTGCTCTTTCTGTACCTTGTAACCCAATGGACTATCTTGGTAAACAAACTGCAAATAAAATAAAATAAAATAAAAATCATCTATGTCTCTTTTCTGGAACACAGCCCTTTCACTCTATGTGGCATACCAAACACAAACAGCTTTAAACAAGAATTAAGAAGTACCCTCTCTAAGTCATGAATATGCCCCGTCATGACCCCACCTAATTGGACCTACTCTCTACACTTAATCTGACAATCATATTAGTTACTACTAGCCAACTATGTATATACTGTAAATAGCGTATCAACTCTACTACAAGTCTTAGTGTACATGTTACTTTTCTCTGCTTATCTATTCCTGAACTTTGTGTGTAGAGAAACAGTAGTATTATTACTCAATCTTGTGAAAATTGTACCTACTTCTATTATTAATCAACTGTGTGACAATTGTAAATCTGAATAATTTTTGTACGTTATTGTCTGGAGCTTTCTTCCTCGGGTCTCCACTGAAAATGGGCCTGTGCTCAGCTGGACCAACCCACCTAAATGTGAAATAAATAAATACAATTTTGAACTCTCCCCCAAATATTTCAAGCTTTGAGGCAGAGTGTGCATCTTGCCTCAAGTCTTTCATTATGCATTGCACAATTGATGCATCTGTCAACATGGGTTTGGATGTCAGTTGACACACCTTCCTTCCTGAATCTCAAGCTGAAAATGTTTCCCCCTCCCTCCCTGTATGTCTTAAGACGTTATATAGTAGTTTAATAATCCTTTACTCTGGTTTGGATCTATGGTCATAACTTTGTGTATGGGCTCCTGCCTGAATTCCCCAAATACCCACAAGGCTTCCTGCAAAACCATGTTCATGCATCTCTGTGGGCCTATTTCTGTTTATCACCCCGTTATCCACATAGTCTCCAGTTTTAGTTTCATCTTTGGCTTGATGGCCAATCTTCAAGTACATTTCCAGGAAACCCACATCCTTGGCATGGAACTTTTATTTGAGATTGAGCATTATATATGCCTGAGCTTTCAGCCGTGGGACAAATATTAACCTTATTTCAGATGAAGTGAGACCTGTCAGCTCACATATAATGGGTGTCACTATGTTTTTGTAAGCTTTTCCAATGGATTCAGTACTGTTGTCCATTCAAAAATATGAAGTACAGTGCAATAGTAGAGAGTAAATGACAATTTTAACTGAGTGCCCACTTTAGTAAAGTTTATTTATTCTCATCATTTTAATCACACAAATCCAGTAATCTGCATTTTTGAAAGCTGCTTGTACCATTCAGGTATGGAGTACTTCTTTGACGGTTTGTCTACCATTGTATGTGCCTCACTGTGGTTTTAATTTTTGGTGTGAACACTGACCTTCATAATGCCCAACGTACTTAGGTCATCAGTTTTGCAAAGATCCTGAAGGGGAGAAAAAGATCAGGTGGCCAGATACCATGCTGGACATTCAGTAATTGGATTGTTTTTGTTTACACTCTCTTATTCCTTTCTCCATCAGGTTCAGTGTTTAGGAAAAGTAGCCTAGAATTTGCTGCCTATATCTTCTCTTTTATATCACTGCAGACATATTGGTATTTTCTTTATGTACAAATTAGATGATAAACTCATTGTCCCTCTCAGCAACTTCTAGAAAAGGTACACATATATATTTCTCCATGTTCTTAGTAAATGTTTTAAAGCCTGATGTGTCTATTCAAGAGGCTTGCTGTCCTTTTTGATTCCCTTGAGCATGTTAATTAAGAATTTCATTGGTTGTGTAGCCTGAAACTCATTATTTCTCTTTTTTAAACACACCTTTACTAAATTATCACTTGTGACAGAGACAAACATTAAGTTCACATTTACAAACATTATGCATCTCATATATTGTTCTGTACCATATAATCAAAGTAACATTACATAAATTGTTCAGTTCCCGCCTTCTTTTAAATCTCATTCCTCCTCCAAAACATTGTTTCTGTATGTATTGCTCCCACAATTTCCTTTTTTTTAAATAATATACTCCTGTCTTTTCTAAAGATCCCACTTCCTGTTCTTTTATTTCTGTTACAATATTCACTATAGTTGGTTTAAACTTTGACTTCCATTTTCTATTAATTGCTTTTTTGGCAGCCACCAGAATTAAACTTAACAATGCTTTACTATGTCTAGGCAATTCAGATCATGTAAATCTACTCAAAACAATCAATTCCTTAGTTAAACTTATTTGCTTGCCCAGTATTCCTGGCAGAGTATTCTGTAGGAAATTTTTAAAGTTTGCCAACTCATTATACTCTGAGAACATATGGTTCTAGGTACCTCTTTCTTCCCCATTAAACTCCAACATTTGCCATAGCTATCTACCTGATGAAAAACTTTTTGGAATCTGCTTGGGGTATAATAGTATCTAAGCAAACACTTTCAGGCAAAAATACTAAAATTTCCCAATCGTGTTGCATACAATGGAGCCATACATATTTCCTCCCATTGTTTCTTTGTGAATTGCTTATCTAATCTTTCTTCCCATCTTTTCTGACCTCCTCTGATCGATTCCTAGTTGTCATGCAATACTTTATATGACCCACTTAATTATCCCTTTTTAACAGCAGCTTCCATTCTAGATTAAATTAAAAATCCAACCAGTGCAGGTCTCTCATTTAGGATTCCCCTATCAATTTCTCTTTTTTGTACTCAGATATAAGTCCCTGATAGGGAAGCCAATCACTTGCCTGCAGTCCTAAGAACCCCATTCCTAAGTTAAAGTATGACTAACGTTCATGAAATGAGTATTGTTTCAATCTTTGATGTCAGCCAAAAGTGCTCTTCGTAGCACCTACAATGTGCCCAGTAATGACTCCTGCTGCAATTCATATGGATTTACATGTATAGGTAACATATCTAAATATGATTGTTTATTCTTTTTTATAAGACTCGTTGCTCCTACTACTATTGGAACTGTCTGAGTATATTTCTTCCACACTGCTCTCATTTCTGCCTGCAAATCCTGATATTTTATATTTTATGACTTTGTGTCTCTCTGTATGCAAGACACTGTAGTCACTGGGTGTGGAGATTTCAGTGATCAATGGTACTTTTGTCTTCTTTTCATAGACCACTATATCCAGTTTTCTAGCATCTATCTTCTGAACTGTTGGCAATGGGTGATCCCATGTGATGTAGACTTCATCATTTTCTGTATTGCTTTGTGGCTACTGTTTCTGGTGTTTTTCAGCCACTTCAATACCATAATGTTTGCACAATCCCCAGTGCAACAGTCTTGCCACATTATTATGCCTTTCAGTATACATTTATACAGTATATATTTCTGCTGTTAGTATGTCACAACCAGCAACCATGTGTGCAACTGTTTCCAATTCTGTTTTATAAAACTTGCATTTGTCTGTTTCTCCCACATGTTTAATGGACTTTGTAAACCAACGTGTATGTAGCCCACTATTGTGGGCCGCTAATATTAACTTTTCATCTCTTGGTTTGAATTTGCCTCTCCTTAACCATTCCTGCATTCGATCCAGATCAACATGAGGTTCTTCCAGAAGTTTTCTATACTTGCAACTATATTTATGCATTTCCCACATTTCTTGCCTTCTCATCTGATCCTTCATCTTATATTCTTTCTTTTGTTTTTGTGGCACATTCAGTTGCTGCCTGATTTTTATCTACTTCTGGTTTGATTTCCATTGCTGCTTCATACCGATATGCTTCTGCTAGTCTAAGCAGGGAAGTCATCTTAGATTTATTCTCCTCATGTTTCAAAACTTTCACTACGCTTGGATCGTGTGGTCAGCAGATATGTGTGCAGTCCCATGATTGCAGATCTATGCATGTAATCAATTTCAAGGAGGCTCATACCTCCTTCTGAACAAGTAATATATAATTCTGGTATACACTGATTTTTATAAATCATTTGGTGAGCATGAAGCATCCTTCTTGTTTTCTTGTCTAATCTATCCAACGTGTTTTGGGGGCAGTCAATCACTCCAAAACTGTAAGCTAGGACAGGAAGAGCAAATTGGTTTATGAATTTTGTTCCTAGATGTCAATGCTGTTTTCAGAATTAATTAAAGTCTTCTAAAATATTCCTTACTATGTTTTATTCACATTTGTTTATTTTTTATTGTATATGACTGTCGTTATTCTCCTTAAGGATTTCTGTGCAAAATGCTACTCTTATTATTTCTTGAATTACCCCCCCCCCACACTTCATCATCCCTTTTACCTTTGAATTGTAGCTTTCAGCTTGTGCTATTTATAAGTCTTAATGGTGTAGTTCTAAAATATTCCTTCAAATCAAGTAACCCAAAACCTAATTGTTCTGTTGGGAGGATCAGCTTATCCCACTTGACTCTTGCCCTCTTCCCCTCCCAGATAAAATCATTCAACTCTTTATTAATTACTAAGCACAACCTCTCCTCTCATTGTTAAAAGTATGCCTGACCTGTGTATAAAGCTTTGATTTTTGCCTAGGATCCCTTATATATCCTTCTAATTAACTTTATTGTTGTATCAGGAAATGCAAATGCATCCATTGCCCTACTCATAAAATCCCAGCTTATTCTGTCAAATGCTTTTTCTATATAAAGGCCCACCAACAGCAGCAGTATTTGCTTACATTCTGCTTCCATCTTGATCACCATTGTTCTATTAATGTTATCAAATGTTTCCATCCACTACACAAAAACCCATTGATCCTCATCTATCAATTTTGGCATCACCTTTGCCACTCTTTTAGCTGTTATAGACTTAAACATATTATAGCCATGGTTTACAATTGAAATGGGTCTATATGAATTTGGATCTGAAAGGTCTTCACCATCTACAACAGCTTTTTTTTAGGATGTTGGTGCCTCCCTTCCTTTTAAAATACTGTTAAACAAAACCTTCCAGAGCTTTATCACTTTATTCCCTCCTAACTTCCAAACATTTACAATAATATCATCAATTCTTGGAGACTATCTTGCATATTGGTTATACATCATCATTTTTATCTCATCTCTTCTTATATTAACTGTTAATTATTGAGCCTCATCTGCCTCTAACCCTGGCATATTTAAGCCTTTCATGAACATTTCGATTTGTACTTCTTTGATGTCCCTGCTTTGCTGCTTTATAAAAATTTCATAAATACTTTTATTGCCCTATTATAAGCTTGTCTCCATGGAAACATAACAAAAAATATAGTCCTCTGCTGCAGCCTGAATGACAAGATGAAACACTTATTGCTAAAGGAACACTTTTCATTATACTCAGGTTTCTCATATTTACTTGTTTCCACTTAAAACTTATTACTAGATTAAGCCAAGGGTCTTAATTCAGACATTCACCTATGCAAAAGTGAGTGAAAACATATCAGCTCTACATATATTATGATCATTGTGCTTTTGCATCCCACCCCCCACATCAACAACGCAAGATTACAGCCTATTAACTTAAACATGCTTTTGTCTAGCTTTTCATCTCTTTTTGCACTATAATACCTACATTTCTTAATGCCAAAAAAGAGCAAATGTGATTGATACTTTGCAGTCTTACATTCACTGATTTCTGTGTTTATGGTCCACTTCTTGTTCATCTCGATCTGCCAAATCCAGATTCCAGTTCATTTCCAAGGTACTCTTGATTCCTCTGGTCAACACCTTTGTTTTTCCTGTCTCTCAATCATTTTTCTTTGGGAGAGTGGAAATCATCTCTCTGTGTGCTTTTTTATCCTTCTGCTTGCTGGTTCACTTTTTGTTGGACTAACTTTTGTATTTCCTCCTTAGCTTGCTATGTATCCAAAAATGACTTTGGTCCTCCAGGAAAAGCATTCTGAAGACAGCTGGATACAGCAGCTTGAATCTTACACCTGCCTCTCAAAATTCCCTGATTACTGGAGTACATTTCTTTCTCTTCTGCCAGGTGTACAGTGAATAAGTTCCCACAAACTCTTCTGTCTTCAACTTTTAGCACTTTGCCCTTTTACCATAGTTTTGTCAGAATCAACTCTTTCTGCTAGTAGGTTTGCATCTTTACAAATACAGGTCTTGGCTGCTTTTTCATGACAAGATTTAGAGCATACAAATGGTGTACCCTTTCAATTATCAGTTCCTGCTATAATATACCAGTCCAGTTGTTATTTGTGCCTTCATAAAATTAATACAGTCTGTTCCTTCTAGTTTGTCTGGAATAGCAGAAAATCTGTCCTCTAATTCTACCATTTTTGAGACATCTCTTCTTGAGTAGTCTCAAACTCAGCCTTTTCTTCATTTTGATTTTGCAGTTTTATCAGCTCTTCTGAATATCTGTTTAAAGCCTTTTCAATTTTTCCAGCCTTTGTTACTTGAGTTGATATACTCCTTCAGTGTTTCATTTAATCAGCTATGAGCACATTTGACTTATTTTTTCCCCTCCAGATTACGTGAAGACATTTCTTGCATCAAAGCTGGAGCTTGAACTGCTTTTTGCTGAACAGCTGCACAATTCTTCCCAGTTAGTGTTTTCTCTACACCTTTTACAGTTGCTTTTCTTTCAGGTTCTCTTAGTTTCTTCTTTGCTGGCATTCAGGCATTGTACTTACTAGCCAGTAACTGAATTTACTAAAATGACAGAGTTCCTGGCCTTTGTGTTTCAGTTTACTTTTTCACACTGTGAGAGCTGAAGTTAAGATGTTGATCAGTGTACAGCCATCTTGGAAAGCCCAGGACTCATTCTATTGAGAATCCAAAAATTCCAAAGATCTGTTTCAGCCCTGTATGTGTGGTAGGTGGTGGTAACTATCTCAACAATTTTTGTTTGTTTGTTTATTTACATGTTCAGCTGTCCAGATTTTTACTCATATTTTTAATCTGTTCCTCATAAGATTTATAGTTTTCTGATGAATTGTTGGGGACTGATGTCATTAGATAATGATATTCATTTTAGTTTCAGACTATAAATCCTTAAAATTTTGCATGTAACACAAAACCTGTTATTTTAACAACTTTCTAAGTGTATAAGAGCAATATTTAAAATCTGTCCCTATTTTGGGGTATTTGTGCTCCCCACTATTGTTGGCTTTGTCCAGATTTCTTGGGCTAAGAGGTTGAGAGGTATGGCTGTCTTTTTGGCATTTAGTTCTAGGCCTGCTATTTTTACAGCTTAGAAAACCTTTTCCATTGCCTGCATATGAAGTTCTTCATTTTTTGTCCCTACTAGAATATTATCTACATAATGAAGTAAAGTGAAATGGCAGGTTAGCAGAGCCAGAATGTCTTGAATTACTGAATGGAATACTCCTAGTAACAGATCAAAACAGTGTGGCATAATTCTGTGTGTGTACTGTTAATCTGCTGCTGTGGAAAGAAATTTCCACTGTGAGCACCAGAATCCATTTTTTACAACAATAGCAGAGAAAATGTTCATGTTTTCCTATACTGAAGAAATTATGTCTGGCATGCCATTAGGTAAAGAAAATGTTTGTGGTACTAGTTCATTGTGATCCCAATAGTCAGTGTTAAGACAGTAGCCTCTATAAATTTTCCATTTTTTGTACTTGCCAGCATAAATCACTGGCTGGTGAGTTTGTTTCAAGACACTATAGTAATGGTTTGTTTTGCTTCTTTTATGACTGGGTAATGCTTAGTAGGTTTTATTGGAACCCCTCTCTTAATGTGAAGTCAGGTACTTAGAATCTTTTTAATATTTAAGATATCTCAATAACATTGTATTAATGGCATTAGTCTCTGATGAGTCTTTTGTTTCTTTTTGCCCTCACTGTCTGTCAGTCACCAGACACTCCTGGCCAGTCAACCCATTTATTCCCCATTAGTTGGATATTGGGGTGGCTTTAATACACAGAGCCATCAGCGGTGGTTTGAGATGATTCTTGCTGCCCTCTGCCCTGTATGCACTCAATGAAGTGCCAGGAATGGGACCTCCAATGAGCTTCAGTAAAGGAGGGGGTCCCCTTCACTTCCAGAAGAGGTGTGTCCTCTAAAGCAGCCTGACCCCCCCCAACTAAAGCACATGTTGTGGTTTATGCAAACTTCACCAGGGAACTTGTACCACCCAGTGTACCCCTGATTGCATACCTCCTTTCCCAACCCCAGAGGGAGGTGACCTGGTAATGCCCCTTCACTCTACCTCCTGCCTGTCTGACTTCTTAAGTGCTGAGGTCATTAATAGAACCCAGATAACCTCTGTTGCTGTCAGGACTTGTGTTCTGCACCATGGAGCCAGGTGAGGTGTTTTTAATAACACCTCAAAATAATAGTCTTTTGGTTCTTTGACACTCTGTTTTCAAATGGCTTTTTCAAATTTCTGTTTTGGCTGTTTCCCTAATGTGGTTCTTTTTTGGCCCATCATTCCTTTTTCCCATCTCTCTCTCTCTTTTTTTAACAATTGTTACACTTTACCCTGAAGCCACTCCTTTTTCAGTTCTTTATTGCAATTTTTCCTGTACTTCCGTTCCATTAAAATATACTACCTTCACTAATATTTTTATAGTTTTACTTTTTTTATTCTTTAATTCCTTATAAATAATCCATAGTGACAACACTATTTCATAAAGTTCATCATAAGTGTGGCTGTACTTTTACAAAAATTGCCATTTTAAACAGTGGCAGTAAGTTATTATACTTCCAAAAAGTATAAGTTATCCTTTTCTGGATCATCATGTCCACTTTGCATTTCATAGATACAGCACTTTTTGTGTAACTACTCTTCTAAATCACCTTTACTTTTCATTTTAAACTCATTAGACTATTCCAGTCTACCATTAGAGTGATGTCTAAGTCATGAAGAATACTTAAAACTTAATTTCAGTCTGCCTATCCAATCAATATTCCTCATATAATTTTGTTTTTTTTTCCTCCTGGTAATATTTTATTTAAAGTATACAGACACCTCTATTTGACTATCTGAATACCCTCACTCCAATTTCTAATCTCTTTCTCTGCCTCTCTATTTTCTCTGTGTGAGCCTCCTTATACATGTTAAAATTTTCTCCCATAAATTGTGGGTTTGCCTGCAGCTCCTGAAGGTTTAACTGTGTTGCTGTTTCCCGCATTTGCCAGGATTGTTGTAACTTGGCATATTGGTTTAGGATTTTTGTTTCTTGCTCCAACCTGAAACAGAGGAGACTGTAGCAATGTCACTCTTGGTAATACTGGTATCAATGTTAGGGCAGTGTCGAACAAGTGTTGATGTAAGGAGGTGGAAAATCTACTCCTGAAATTGAGTCTGATACTGTAGTACATCTTAAGGTATTTACTTTACCTTATCTCAGTCCAGCTCTGTGATCAGATGGTCCAGCACTATATCTATTTAGTGTATCTAGGTGAGAAAAGCTTTGGAAGTCATTTAATTTCTTTCTTGTGTGTGTGTGTGTGTGTGTGTGTGTGTGTGTGTGTGTGTGTGTGTGTGTGTGTGTGTGTGTGTGTGTCTGTACTTACGTTGATAGCCATTTTGTTATGGTCTGTGTTTTAGGGTATCTTTGATTTAAGTGCTTAATCTAGGTGAGAGATTGATATACTCCTGATCCATGGAAAATTTTAATAGTTGGGCTTCAGATATAATTTGCTTTTCCTTGGTTATTTTACTTCCTTGACTGATGATTAATACATAGAGTTTAGCTTGGCCTTGTCTTCTGATAAGAACTGATCTGTATTTAAAATCATTCAGTGTTTGACTCTCTGCTGGCATTTTAAAATCAGAAAAAGAAGCCATGGAAGTAATTTTAATGTATTTTTTGTGTGTGCTCTTAGGTTGATAGCCAATTAAGAGTTGCTTTCTGCATTGCCTGTCCTGTTTATGCATCTTATTTTCTTCTTTTATTTCCTGTTTTGAGTAATTTATTGGCTTACATTTCTGGGCAGTCTGGATTCTAGTGATGTATCTAGATGTGAGATTTATATACTCCTGATCTTTGTACATCAGATTCCATGTTTTTTATTGGTTATTTTGCTTTCTTGATTTATACTTAATGCACAGAGTTTAGCTTGGCCTAATCTTCTGATAACAACTGACTATGCTGGAATTTTAAAATAAAAAAAAAAAAACAAGGGAAGTAATTTTAATTCCTTTTTTTGTTAGCACTTAAGTTGATAGTCAGATGCTTTTTATATTGATTTTTCTGTGTGGATTTTATTTTCTGCTTTTATTTCCTGTTTTGATAAATTTTGCATCAGCCTGAGGTGCATCTAAGTGAGACAGTGGTATACACCTGATCTCAGAATTCACTTGATTTTTATCAGTTATTTTGCTTTTTTGACTGATACTTAATGCAAAATGTTTAGTTTGGCCTTGTCTTCTGATGAGACTTGGCCTGTATTTACAAACATTCATTGTTTGACTCTTTTCTGGATCTTTAAAATCAGAAAAGAAGCTAGAGAAGTCATTTTAAATTGTTTTATTGGGTCTACACTTAGAGCTGCTTTCTCCACTGTCCATTCTGTTTATGCATTTTATTTTCTGCTTCTGTTTCTTGCTGTGAGTAATATGTTGGCCTGGAGATATAACCACCTACCATTCCAGTTCCTGTTCTGCTTTTAATCTTGGTAGCTTTGAGATGCCCACTCCTACTCGATGTTTAGCTATAGAAGCTATTCATAATCTCATCTACTCATTCTACTGGGCACTGAAAGATCAAACTGGGAAAAACCTTCCCCTTAGACTCTTCAACCCTGAGTTACCCTTGTTTTGTATTGTGCCTGTCAATTAGTACACATTGAAATATTCAGAGTGTTAATCCTTTCTTTCCATCTTATTTTAAAATCTGTAACACCTGGGACTAGACTACAAATCACTGAAGACCCTGGGAATAGCTTTTCAGGTATCAGCGTGGGATTAGTGCTTCTGTTTTGCTCCTTGCAAGAGAAGCAACAGAGGGACATTATATCCTGACCTTCTTAGTGATTACCAATTACCAGAAAGTCTGAAATGTGCTTCTTAACAGCTAGCATGGGATTAATTCTACTGTTTTACTACTGTGAGAGAATGAGCAGCGGATTACTGTTTCCTGCTGGTCTCTAACTGGACAGTGTGCACTGGCCTTTGCTGAAAACGCTGGGCAACCATGCCATTGTTGCTGAGGCTTTCTGCTGAGCCCAGAGACTTGCGCCCAGAGACATCCACTTCTAAATAAGTACTCTAAAGTGCTGTTTTCACTTTATCTTGACTTATGTAAGTGGTGTTAATATATATTTGCATTATTTGTAGAGTGTTTTCACTTTGAGCTACCCTTAAGTGCTGTTGTTTTTGCTACTGTATTTAACTGTGGAGCTAAATCTAGATCCATACACAGTTAAATAATTACTTCATATTGCTGTGTTACATTCTGTGTTGTAATATACTAGTGCTTATTTTATATTTGTGCATTTTTTGCAGAGTTTTTGCATTCTTGTCTATTTTAAAGTGATTTTGTTTTTGCCACTGTAATAAATTGTTTAGTTTCTGCACTTCTGCCTGATTTTAAGTACTTACAGTTTGGTTTACTGTTTAACTTGTTTATTTACTGCACTTTGGACTTCATTTTAGTGGTTAACCATTAGAAACATTAGGTCTGTCCTCTGGTGAAAGTACAGTGTAACCTTGGCTGAGACTCACTCAGATAATCTTACAGTGTGCATGTTGTGATTGGCAGAGGGCAAATTGCTTGTTACTGTGCTCTGTATAGATGCAGGTGCTTAGAGTTACAACTTCCCCATAAAAAGGTGCTTGCTGAGCACCGGGTTTGGTGAAAGAGGCATTGGCCCATAAGATTGTACTTCTTATCCAACCAGCGCCATAGCAAATCTGTTTCCCCTCACTGTAGTTACACAAAGAGGAGCATAGAATCCTTTAGTACTACTCCCCCCATAACCCACTATATTTTTTCTTGAAACCATGGATCTGTACTTTCCTATTGCCTCTGCAGCCAGCTTGGATATGCAGTCATTTAAACGTTGCCTCATGTTTCCTGACAACCACCCAGTTCTCAAACAGCCTGATAAAATATGTGAGAGATGAAATTATATACTGTTCTGGAGGCAATGCCCTTATATACAGCCACTACAAATACCAAACAGGTTGTCAGAAACAAACACTACACAATATCTGTCACCCACACTACAAATGCACATATCAACATATGCTAAAGCTTTTAAAAGTAACGGAACCAAACCAAAACCTCAAAGGCCCCCAGATGTGCTAATTACAATAAGTGCCCTTAGCAACCTCAAAAATGCACTACTAAAAGCAACACCTGCCATGTAACATTCATCCTCAACTCACAGTGTCTCTATCTCTAACCCCACCTCTAACTCCATAAGGCAAGCCAGCATGCATTCCAGCATTGTGGTCATAGGAGACTCCATTGTGAGGCACATTGATGCACCACTCACCAGGCTGAGTTAAGGAGATGGTTACAGTCCACTGCTTATCAGAGGCAAGGATCCACCAGATCATGCATGCATGTATGCACACTCTCAGGTCACTGAACCACAAGTTCAGTATGACTCACTTATAGCCAGTGTGGGACTAAATGATTTGACACACACCTCACTAGACTATACAAAGAGAGGCATGATGGAGCTCTTGGACTATGTGTCCCAGGCCATTATGAGCCTAACATTGAGCAGCATTCTACTTTCCCCAAGGAGGATTCCACAATACAAACAAAAATGAACTGATTTTAATAACTGGCTTAGTTTTTGGTGTCATTCAACGTGGGTACAGTACTTGCTCTCCTGAGACAATATTGTTAACAGCCCACAATGCTTTGCTATGGATGGCCTGCACCTGTTCCCTCTAGACTTTTGAATACTGGCTAAAACCTTGTCCACTTTGCCTTTTTTAGGCTTTGTCAAGTGGTAAAACTATCCATTAAAGCTAAACCAACCCAGAATTATCTAAAGGTGATACTTTGCAATGCTAGAAGTCTAAACAAAAGCATCTCAACTCCCTGCAAGTTCTCCTAACCCTAGAGAATGTAGGCATCAGTGTAGGTACTGAGACATTGTTTAAATCCATGGAGAGCATCCTAGCAGTGCAGGGCTGTAATGCTTAGCACACATTTAAACCAGCTACTGCAGAGAAAGAGACAAAAGCCTGGGCTGACTCAATTTATAACAAAAACAATTATACCTGAAGGGTTGTCAATAAGTATGATGCACTTGAGCTCCTGTATATACAACTCACTATAATCAAAGTCCTATATCATATCTTTGCAAGCTATAGGTCCCTTTATATGACCCAGAAAACCCATACCACTTACTTAAATTAACTTTATGGGTAACTTCAAGTATTCCTTGACTTTGTAAACATGAATGCCCTGGGACAGATAATCTGTACATCTACTAGGGTCACCAACATCTTTGACCTAGTCGTCACCAACATAGGGAATTTTGCACACCCCGAATACAATGTCTCCACTGGTCAGGTTGATCTAAAAAGCTGTCTCCTTCTAATTAAAAATAAAACTTGGGACAACTGGAATTATTCCAAAGCAAACTTCCTACTTTTAAGTGACACTATGGCAAGATTTCAAGCCCCCGCATCCCCCAAACCCAGGGAACACCACTGCCTTTGCACAATCATTCACAAACTTACAATAATGCATACAGCTGCACAGAGCTGTACCTGCCCAAAATAAGCATAGGATAAACTAAAAAAAAAAAACAACCTCCCCTTGAATTTCAACATTAATATTTTGTATAACAAAAGGAAGAAAATCATGGCCAAAAATAGAAAATGCAATGCTCAGCAAGGTAGGAACTCTCTCATCAAACTAAATAAACAACTCAGATGACTAATTAAGTCCATCAAAGCCAAATCTGAGGTATAGGTAGCCTCCTAGGCTGCAGACAACCACAAGGCATTCTTCAGCTATGTCCAAAACTTCAAAGGCAATACACAACAATGTGCAAAACTAATTGTAAATGGAGAAACCTAAACTGAGCTCAAGGATGCAGGAAATCTACTTGCTGATAAATTCAGCTCCAATTTAAATCTGCTTTCTCCCCCAGACACCTCTCATGAAATACCGCCAACAACAGATCCCCCAAGTATGACTAGGGAACAGGCCATCATTGCACTCTGCAAGGTCAAAAACACTGCATTAATTGGACCTGATAATATTCCAGGATGCCTTCTTAATCGCATGAAACATTACCTATCAGGGCCACAAGAAGCACTATTCAATCAAAGCCTCCAAACAGACTTCATGCCAAGTTAATGAAGAACTGTGACTGTTATCCCTCTGCACAAAGGCAAGTCATCCATCCAGGGAACTACTGACCCATAAGCCTGACTAGGCTCATATGTAAGGCAATGAAAAAAAATATGGATATGGTAAATAATGACATAGAAAACCTTCTAATATTCTATCCAAATCAGTTTAGTTCCATCAAGAACATTTTATGCCTACTCAACCTGGTGGACATCTTTGAGAAGGTCAAGAAAGCAATGGATGAGGGTAAAATACTGCATACTTCAACCTTGCTAAAGCATTTAACTCAATAATCCACACTGGCATTGTAGAAAAAGCTCACAAAATTAGGTATACATCTTTCATATCACTAGTTGGATAGCCAGCTGGCTCACAGGTAGGACACAGGAAGTCAGGATAGATGAGTCTACCTCCACAAAAAGGACAGTTGCTAGCAGTGTCTCCTAGGGGTCAGTGCTAGGGCCACTCCTTTTTGGCATCTACTTATCTGAAGTCATGGTCAGTGTGAAAGGCCCTTGCTTGACCAAATTTATAGATGATTTCAAACTAGATGCAGTCATAGAATTTCCCAGTGACACAAACATCTTCCAAGAAGACTTGACACAGACTAATAACTGGTGCCAGAGTCATGGTCTAAAACTTCATGCCAAAAAATGCATAATAGCATCTTTTGGAAAGACAACCACCCTTAGAAATTACTATACTGACCCTGTGATCAGGGATTTGAGAATGCAGGTAGATGGCGACTTGGTCTTTGACCACTGTGTTTATACTGTAGTAAGGAAACCATTCTATGTTTCACAACTTATAAGCAAGAGTATAGTATCTAGGCCTAAAGATGTAATTTTTGGATGTACTTAGCCCTCATGAGACCAATCATTGAGTACAATGCCCTCTTCAGTATGGAACTGACCAGGCATATGCAACAACTGGGGCATACAGAGATGTTCCTCACAAACAGAATACATAGTGTGGACAACATGTCCTATGAGGACTGCCTCAAAGCCATGTCCTTGTACTTGTCCTCCTACAGACTGCTGAGATGATCTAGACCTACCCTTCAAAGCATACGCTCATCCAGCCCTTATAGACCTGTTGCACCTCTTCAAAACAGAGGGCATTAGAAACACCTGATCTGGGGACCTAAACCTCCTCTGTGCATTAACACCTGATCTAGGGGCCTAAATCTCATCTTTAATATAAATACAACATGTTAGAGGGACAGGTATGTGTATGAGAGACTACCTTCTCTGGAACAGAATATTTATGTGAAGCAGAACTGTAACTTGGATCAGTGGATGTAGAACTGAAAATTTACACTTTGTCTGCCACCTATGAAACTATTAGACAGAAGGAGCTTGTAAATGCTCAGTCACTCATACTAGAGATATACCCTCAACAAAATAACTGGTATCAAAACCTGTCAGATATACAGTATTTGGGAAGCATAGTGAGACTTAAAAAGGCCATTTAAGATAACTAGCATAATAGTTACCTATGAATGAGCATACAGCTATAAGTAACGAACCAAAAAGCACAGGAAAACTGTAGAGAATGCCACCAAACACTCGAAAATTGCTATCCGTAAATGTAATTTACATTCAGAGTCCCAAAATCTTAGTAATTAGGTAGTTGTCTTCAGTGCTGATACCAAACAGAAAAAATCCAATGGAAAAAGTCGAAATGCTTTAATTTGATAGACCACAGTTAAAAACGAGCGCTTTCACCTGGTGTGTCCCAGGCTTTATCAAGTTACAAATATAGTATAACCATCCCCTTTATTTATATCCTGGGATAGGCCAGTCAATCAATTAATTAACCATTTCAAGCCTTAACAAGAAAAACATTTTGTAATGTCTAAGGATGTTAAGATGCGTATACCATATTAAAAATATGATATATAAAATACATATGAATAAAAACTTTTGTATACATTGTATACTGGTTAATGGATCATAAAAAATATATATAACAAAATTCTGTATCAAAATACTTGCATGTCACATTTGTATTTACTGTATACCAGTTTAAAAACTCTAACACATAGAGTGTAAAATTGATTAAATAATCAGTAAGACATCGTTCTATCAAAAAATACAAATAAATAAAAATCATTTAAAAATCATATAATAAACCATGACTTAATCAATGTATTCCACATAGTCTAACAAAAAACATATATCCTTCCTGGTCAGTGTTGTCACAGTGCAAAAACTACCTAAATCCTAGATGCTGCTCAAGTTTTTACCCCAAAAGAATGGTGTCAACTCTGTCAAAAGACCAAAATGGAACTCCGTACTTATAAACCTATAACTGTTTACTTCTAATCTTAAGTACACTTTTAAGACTGACAGCATCATTAAGGCCTGGGAACCTGGTAGCATCCAATTGTAATTGCCACATCAATTCTCGATGCTCAAGGAAATTCTCCCAATCTCCCCCTCTAGGGTCAGAACTGACCCTCTCCAAAATGAAGAATTTTATCACCATGTTACTACACTTTAAAGTATGCCTAAAAAAGGCATTACTTTCCTTCTTCTTTTCTACCTCATATGTATGTTCATAGATTCTTTTTCTAATAGTTCTAGTTGTCTTTCCTACATAAAAAGCGGAACATGTGATACACATCCCCAGGTAAACCACTCCAAATGAGTTGCAGTTGAAATGTTCCCGTGCCCTCAATGTACGTCCTCTTGATGGAATATGTATTTGGCCTTCGTTTAGTAAGTAAGGGCATTGTTTGCAAAACCCACACTTGAAGGAACCATTCCTTCTACATGCGTTATTACTATTGTTAATCATATGGTTGTGACCAACCTGCTCAAATATATCTTTTAAATTCTTATCACGTTTTCTGATGAACTGAATTTTTTCAGGGAGCCAAGGTTTGATGTCATTTTGGGACATAAGTATTGGCCAAAACATGTTCATTGTGTGCTCAATGCATTCTGCATCCCCAGAATAAGTATAAACAAACCCTCTGGAAATTTCCTCATGCTCCTGTCTTTTATTGTTAGGTAATGGTAACCCCCGGCCTAATAAGGGCGAATAGTGTGTATCTCTCTTTGTTCTGATCTCATCAGCACATGAATTAATCAACCATATCGGATACCCCCTTTCCTCAAAAAGGGAAGATAGATTCTGGATTTCGTTCTCAAATACATTCAGACTACTGCATATTCTTGATATTCGAATCATCTGTCCTCTGACTATTCCCTCTTAGATAATGTGGATGGAAACTATCGTAATGCAAAAATGCATTCGAAAAAGTTTCTTTTCTAAAGATCTGAGATGTAAAAGTGTGATGCTGCAAATCTTTTACCAAAGTGACATCAAGATAATTCAGGAATGCTCACTAAGCTTGTAGGTAAAGGCTAAAAAGTTGGTAGAAGAGTTTAAATGGTTGAAGAACGCCAGGAAACTATCCTTAGAGCCTTGCCATAATAAGCACACATCATCCAGGTATCGCTTGTAGAAAATGATGTTTTCTTTCCAAGCCGAAGCATGAATGAATTCAGACTCCCATTTGTGCAGTACGATGTTGGCATAGGAGGAGGCACAAGGAGCACCCATTGCCACCCCCTTACACTGCCTAAAGAATTCCCCATTAAAAAAGATGTAATTGTTAGTCAAAATAATTTCCATGAATTCCACTATTAAGTTGACTATGCTGTTGTTAAATCCTGATTTAGTGGCCAAAATTTCCGTGAACCATTCCATACCGATGTTATGGGGTATGCTAGGGAACAATTCAATGACATCGATGGTTATCATTAACAAATCAGGGTGATATCTGTCAAAAGGTATGCTAGCTAAAAATTCCACATAACATTTCTATGGGTGATCACTCCCCTTATGGAGGGAGTATAGATGTTAGTAACAACTGTAAGGTGGTAACTAGTAACAACCTGAACCTTTACAATTTCACTTGTTTAGATATCACCTCAGATTTTTTTGACTTGTTTGTCAAAGGTTTTCAATTTGTCCCTGCAAAATCATCTAACTTATCCAAATTATTAGTGGAACTGAAGCTATTTATTAGAAATTTAAATTTGTCTATTTATTTTAAAGGGCAGAATGTTACTGATAATTCTTTACATAGAAGTAGTACCTTTAATCCACCCACTCACCCGAGTCTGAGAATTTATGAGGAATTAGTGGAAAAAGAACTTAGAAGGAATTGTGGCATATCACTCAATTCTAGGATGGTCAATTTTGATAGGAATTTGGAAGAAGTAGTGAATATTCTGAAAGATAACAAGACTCGAGTTATGAAAGCAGATAAGGGTGGGGGGGTGGTTTTGATGCAACAGTTCGATTATGAGAATTGTATTCAAGATATATTACAAGATTATAATACTTATGAACAAGTATCAAAGAACAAAGTTAATGTGGCTTATGCTAAGATTAATTATATGTTGAAAGACCATTTATTGCAAGGTTGCATCAATGAGAAGTTATTTAATTATCTCCAGGTCTCTAATCCCAGAATCCCGATTATTTTCGGAATACCGAAGGTTCATAAAGGGTTAGCACCCTTAAAATTCCGCCCTGTGGTTTCAGGAGCAGGTGGTATCACTGAACCTTTGAGTAAATTTGTTGAATTTTGGCTGAAAAGTGTTGTTTCTCTGTTACCACACATCTGTAAAGATTCTTGGGAATTTTTAGCTAGCATACCTTTGGACAGATATCACCCTGATTTGTTAATGATAACCATCGATGTCATTGAATTGTTCCCTAGCATACCCCATAACATCGGTATGGAATGGTTCACGGAAATTTTGGCCACTAAATCAGGATTTAACAACAGCATAGTCAACTTAATAGTGGAATTCATGGAAATTATTTTGACTAACAATTACATCTTTTTTAATGGGGAATTCTTTAGGCAGTGTAAGGGGGTGGCAATGGGTGCTCCTTGTGCCTCCTCCTATGCCAACATCGTACTGCACAAATGGGAGTCTGAATTCATTCATGCTTCGGCTTGGAAAGAAAACATCATTTTCTACAAGCGATACCTGGATGATGTGTGCTTATTATGGCAAGGCTCTAAGGATAGTTTCCTGGCGTTCTTCAACCATTTAAACTCTTCTACCAACTTTTTAGCCTTTACCTACAAGCTTAGTGAGCATTCCCTGAATTATCTTGATGTCACTTTGGTAAAAGATTTGCAGCATCACACTTTTACATCTCAGATCTTTAGAAAAGAAACTTTTTCGAATGCATTTTTGCATTACGATAGTTTCCATCCACATTATACGAAGAGGGGAATAGTCAGAGGACAGATGATTCGAATATCAAGAATATGCAGTAGTCTGAATGTATTTGAGAACGAAATCCAGAATCTATCTTCCCTTTTTGAGGAAAGGGGGTATCCGATATGGTTGATTAATTCATGTGCTGATGAGATCAGAACAAAGAGAGATACACACTATCCGCCCTTATTAGGCCGGGGGTTACCATTACCTAACAATAAAAGACAGGAGCATGAGGAAATTTCCAGAGGGTTTGTTTATACTTATTCTGGGGATGCAGAATGCATTGAGCACACAATGAACATGTTTTGGCCAATACTTATGTCCCAAAATGACATCAAACCTTGGCTCCCTGAAAAAATTCAGTTCATCAGAAAACGTGATAAGAATTTAAAAGATATATTTGAGCAGGTTGGTCACAACCATATGATTAACAATAGTAATAACGCATGTAGAAGGAATGGTTCCTTCAAGTGTGGGTTTTGCAAACAATGCCCTTACTTACTAAACGAAGGCCAAATACATATTCCATCAAGAGGGCGTACATTGAGGGCAAACATTTCAACTGCAATTCATTTGGAGTGGTTTACCTGGGGATGTGTATCACATGTTCCGCTTTTTATGTAGGAAAGACAACTAGAACTATTAGAAAAAGAATCTATGAACATACATATGAGGTAGAAAAGAAGAAGGAAAGTAATGCCTTTTTTAGGCATTCTTTAAAGTGTAGTAACATGGTGATAAAATTCTTCATTTTGGAGAGGGTCAGTTCTGACCCTAGAGGGGGAGATTGGGAGAATTTCCTTGAGCATCGAGAATTGATGTGGCAATTACAATTGGATGCTACCAGGTTCCCAGGCCTTAATGATGCTGTTAGTCTTAAAAGTGTACTTAAGATTAGAAGTAAACAGTTATAGGTTTATAAGTACGGAGTTCCATTTTGGTCTTTTGGTAAAGTTGACACCATTCTTTTGGGGTAATAACTTGAGTAGCATCTAGGATTTAGGTAGTTTTTGCACTGTGACAACACTGACCATGAAGGATATATGCTTTTTGTTAGACTATGTGGAATATATTGATTAAGTCATGATTTATTATATGATTTTTAAATGATTTTTATTTATTTGTATTTTTTGATAGAACGATGTCTTACTGATTATTTAATCAATTTTACACTCTATGTGTTAGAGTTTTTAAACTGGTATACAGTAAATACAAATGTGACATGCAAGTATTTTGATACAGAATTTTGTTATATATATTTTTTATGATCCATTAACCAGTATACAATGTATACAAAAGTTTTTATTCATATGTATTTTATATATCATATTTTTAATATGGTATACACATCTTAACATCCTTAGACATTAGAAAATGTTTTTCTTGTTAAGGCTTGAAATAGTTAATTAATTGATGGACTGGCCTATCCCAGGATATAAATAAAGGGGATGGCTATACTATATTTGTAGAAAAATAAGAGCAAAACTGATAACACCAAGAAGAGTAGTTCCAGAACCGCAAAGTGAAGACAATAGTTCGTAAAAAAGGTAAGTCCTTTATTAGTTGCCAAGTGGTAAAAATCCAAAGACAGTTGGTACAAAGCAGCAAAATCAGACCAAATGGTAAAATCCAAAGTCAGTTAGTACAGAACAGCAAAATCAGACAAGCGCTTTCGCTTGGAGAATGCCAAGCTTTTTCAAGTCAAAAACAGTTGCCTGCAGTGAGGCAACTGTTTAAATGAGGATGTTAATTAGTCACATGTTTGGTTAGAGCTGAGTTGCATTAAGAAACAATTGAGACTGTTTTGAGCAAAAGAACAGCCAAATAATAAAATGAAACATTAAAATGTGCATAGGTTAAATTGACATTGCATTGTTTATACATGACTGGTAAACCAAGTGAGTGTTATGATGAAATTAAAAACTTTGCTTGTCCAAAAGGTTTGGATAGAAATACAAATACAAATACAAGTGGAAGTTTAAAAAGCTGTGTGTGATCCAAGTGAGTTTGAAGTCAGCAGTCCTGTGTAATATGAGAATCAATGTAGTACTGTTATGTTAGCCTTAAAAATAGATGTTATGATGCATATGAATTTGCACTACTTGGTGACTTGGGGCAAGTGTGTTCAATGGGCAAAGAAACAGTGTTGAAAAATAGTGAAAATAGGATGAGACATGCTATAATCTAGCCCTTCTGAGCTTCAGAACCGAGCCTATACTAAGTGTGCCATTTAACCCCGGGGGCCTGCCTGCATCTAGCTTGAGTTGCCAGACAAGCTCCCTGTATTCCAAGGTCGATTCCCAGTCCCTCCTCTAATGTTAGGGTTCACTTGTTCAAGGATCATGAAAGACAACTTGTAATTGGGACATGTAAGTGAGTGTTTGAAAAGCGTTGCTTTCCTTTTTCTTTTCAATGTCTGTGTTCGTATAGCCTTTTCCTGAATTCCTCTCTGTTTTGCCCACATAAAAGGCACCACAGGTGGTGCAGAGCCCGATATAAACAACCCCTTTGTTCCACATGAAAAGTGACAGGGGGATCTGATACAGGTGTGTCTAGATGTAAGGTAGATGTGGGATTTGTTTGCAATGAGAGGACATTGCTTGCAGGCACCACATTTGAAGGTGCCCTTGTTGTTGTGAGAGTTGTGAGTTGTTGCAATGGGTTTTCTCGAAGATGTCTTTGAGGTTTTGCCCTCTTCCTCACAAAATTAGGTTTGTCCGGAATGATACTCCTGAAGTCGTCATTTCCAGCCAGTACAAACCAGTATTTGGATACAATAGTTTCAATTTGTTCAGAGTTGTCGGAGAAAGTGTAAATGAAATTACCGTCCATTTCTTTGCTCTGTTGTAACATGAGGTTGGGGATCTGCACTTGCAAGGCCCAAGCAGTGGGGGGTATAAGGAATTCCTTTTGGCAAAGATTTCATCTTTTAGTGAGTTGAGCAAGTTCTCAGGATAGCCTCTTTGGGTGAACATGTCATGTAGATTGTGAGTCTCTTCTAGAAAATCGGAGAGTTTACTGCACATTCTGGATGCTCTTATAAGTTGGCCCTTGACTATGCCCTTCTTTGATGAAAAGGGTGTTGACTCTCATAGTGTAATAGACAGTTCGAAAAGTGGGTTTCCTGTAAACCTTGGAGTGTAGTTCCAAGGATTGGGCATCTATAAATGGTAGCGTCAAGATAGTGCAGATGTTCATGACTGATGTTGTGTGTGAAAGTCAGAAACTCTGTGGTACTGTTGATGTATTCCAAAACTCGACAGTTGGAGTTCAGTACCTTTCCAAATGAGGCAGATGTCGTCAAGGTATCTGCAATAGAAGGTGACAAACTCTGCCCAAGTGGTGCCAAAAATGTAGTCCTGTTCCCATCTGTGCAAAACCACATTGGCATAGTTGGTGGCACAGGAGGCCCCCATTGCTACTCCTTTTCCTGTTTGAAAAGTTCCCCATTAAAACAAATGTAGTTGTTGTTTAAGACTGTGCTCATCATGTCAATAATTAGATTGATGAAGTTGTTACCCAAATTCGTTTCTTTGGTGAAAAGTCACTAAACCAGTCTAGTCCTGTAGAGTGGGGAATACTGGAAAAAGGTCTTTGATGTCAATGGTGACCAGAAAGGAGGGGGGGCAGTTGGACACAGGGAAAAGTTTCAGAAATTCCCATGAATCTTTGCACATGTGAGGGCATGGGTATGTTGTTTTGTGATGTGGTCAATGAACTTGGCAATAGGCTCAGTCACACCCACCGAGACAATGGGTCTGAAGGTCAACGGACTGGTGCCCTTGTGGGTCTTTGGGATTCCGAAGATAACTGGTACAATTGGTTTGTTGACAAGTAGAAAATTGTAGAGTTTTTCATTAATGGATCCCTGTAGCAAACTGTCATACAAAGAGGATTTAATTTTTGCAAGTGCGATGTTGTATTCATTTCGGGACGTGAGGCAGTATTGGGTGTCATCATGCAGTACATGGTGCATGCTAGCCTCATAAACAGACTCGTACATGAGAAGCACACCACCACCTTTATCAGGTTTCATGATTCTAATATGCTCTTCAAACAACTTGTTAATGTATTCAAAGTCTTCGGTGTTCAGGTTGGTTGAGTGTGGTCTGGGGGAGTCCTGTTCAATTAATTCGATAGCTTAAGAAGTGGGTGGGTGGGGATTGAAGGTACTCTTCCTACACAGTCCTGTGGGTTGCCAAGTTTGTCCTTTGAAAAAATGTTTGAGGTTGAGTCCTCTGGTGAATAACTTGAGATCAACTAGTAACTGAGCCAAATTTGCTCTGTTAGTGGGGACGAAATGGAGTCCTTTGGTAAAAAGATTAAAGGCTGTGTCATTAACCCAAACAAACCCTTTATTTTCCAGAAAGGTACTGTTCGTTCAATTAACTCCACCTCTATTGAAGGTGACTTTGATGATTTTAAAAACAAACTGTATAGCCTGAGAAGCAATCAAATGGAAATAGACTATTTATATGAATGTATCAATGTTAAACGTATCCCAAAGGGACTACGGTTTTTCAAATTTCCTAATTATGTTAAGCATGGCACTGTACAATATAGACAGATGTGTGACATATTTGACAATGCAGGGATCGAAATAATGAAGTTAATGATCTCAGAATACGAGAGTAAAGCCAATATTTTAAACACTGAGTTGAATGCTTTGCACCAATTGGTTATTTCTGACAATCATTTCTCCATGGTCAAACATGAATATGACAAGGTGTTCGATGATGTAGATTCTTTTTGTAATAAGGTCATGAATCGGAAAATTAGAAAGCTCGATAGAGACTTAGATGAATATAGGAATGACATAGCTTACCCCTGTCACAATAAACTTTCCAAAACCATTAGATCAACTAGCATTCCTGGTAATGGCGGGGATGAAGTTTTTCAGCCAGACACACACCACGTCCCACGGAGAAGTGAGCTGCCATTGAAAAAGACAAGAGACAACGTGAGCAGGATTTTCCCATGCACCGGGAGGGCCGGGCCTGGGGACCAAAACCACAGAGGACTGGATGGAGGTGGACCAACAAATAACTCTAGGCACCCACACCCAAGATGTGGCAAATCCCTAAAGACACCTCCCCTGTACTGAACCTGCAGACCACTCTATCCTGCCTTGCTCCAATACCACTATAACCAAGCATGCCAATTGCACTATTTATACCAAGAATGACTTTACTATTTTTAATTACACAGACATGGTGGTTAATGACACAGCCTTTAATCTTTTACCAAAGGACTCCATTTCGTCCCCACTAACAGAGCAAATTTGGCTCAGTTACTAGTTGATCTCAAGTTATTCACCAGAGGACTCAACCTCAAACATTTTTCAAAGGACAAACTTGGCAACCCACAGGACTGTGTAGGAAGAGTACCTTCAATCCCCCCACCCACCCACTTCTTAAGCTATACGAGGAATTAATTGAACAGGACTTGCGTAACATGCGACAACCCCAGACCACACTCAACCAACCTGAACACCAAGACTTTGAATACATTAACAAGTTGTTTGAAGAGCATATTAGAATCATGAAACCTGATAAAGGTGGTGGTGTGGTTCTCATGTACGAGTCTGTTTATGAGGCTAGCATGCACCATGTACTGCATGATGACACCCAATACTGCCTCACGTCCCGAAATGAATACAACATCGCACTTGCAAAAATTAAATCCTCTTTGTATGACAGTTTGCTACAGGGATCCATTAATGAAAAACTCTACAATTTTCTACTTGTCAACAAACCAATTGTACCAGTTATCTTCGAATCCCAAAGACCCACAAGGGCACCAGTCCGTTGACCTTCAGACCCATTGTCTCGGTGCGGGGTGTGACTGAGCCTATTGCCAAGTTCATTGACCACATCACAAAACAACATACCCATGCCCTCACATACGTGCAAAGATTCATGGGAATTTCTGAAACTTTTCCCTGTGTCCAACTGCCCCCTCCTCCTTTCTGGTCACCATTGACATCAAAGACCTTTTTCCAGTATTCCCACTCTACAGGACTAGACTGGTTTAGTGACTTTTCACCAAAGAAACGAATTTGGGTAACAACTTCATCAATCTAATTATTGACATGATGAGCACAGTCTTAAACAACAACTACATTTGTTTTAATGGGGAACTTTTCAAACAGGAAAAGGAGTAGCAATGGGGGCCTCCTGTGCCACCAACTATGCCAATGTGGTTTTGCACAGATGGGAACAGGACTACATTTTTGGCACCACTTGGGCAGAGTTTGTCACCTTCTATTGCAGATACCTTGACGACATCTGCCTCATTTGGAAAGGTACTGAACTCCAACTGTCGAGTTTTTGAATACATCAACAGTACCACAGAGTTTCTGACTTTCACACACAACATCAGTCATGAACATCTGCACTATCTTGACGCTACCATTTATAGGATGCCCAATCCTTGGAACTACACTCCAAGGTTTACAGGAAACCCACTTTTGAACTGTCTATTACACTATGAGAGTCAACACCCTTTTCATCAAAAGAAGGGCATAGTCAAGGGCCAACTTATAAGAGCATCCAGAATGTGCAGTAAACTCTCCGATTTTCTAGAAGAGACTCACAATCTACATGACATGTTCACCCAAAGAGGCTATCCTGAGAACTTGCTCAACTCACTAAAAGATGAAATCTTTGCCAAAAGGAATTCCTTATACCCCACTGCTTGCGCAAGTGCAGATCCCCAACCTCATGTTACAACAGAGCAAAGAAATGGACGGCAATTTCATTTACACTTTCTCCGACAACTCTGAACAAATTGAAACTATTGTATCCAAATACTGGTTTGTACTGGCTGGAAATGACGACTTCAGGAGTATCATTCCGGACAAACCTAATTTTGTGAGGAAGAGGGGGCAAAACCTCAAAGACATCTTCGAGAGAAAACCCATTGCAACTACTCACAACAACAAGGGCACCTTCAAATGTGGTGCCTGCAAGCAATGTCCTCTCATTGCAAACAAATCCCACATCTACCTTGCATCTAGACACACCTGTATCAGATCCCCCTGTCACTTTTCATGTGGAACAAAAGGGGTTGTTTATATCGGGCTCTGCACCACCTGTGGTGCCTTTTATGTGGGCAAAACAGAGAGGGAATTCAGGAAAAGGCTATACGAACACACTTACGACATTGAAAAGAAAAAGGAAAGCAACGCTTTTTTCAAACACTCACTTACATGTCCCAATTACAAGTTGTCTTTCATGATCCTTGAACAAGTGAACCCTAACATTAGAGGAGGGCACTGGGAATCGACCTTGGAATACAGGGAGCTTGTCTGGCAACTCAAGCTAGATGCAGGCAGGCCCCGGGTTAAATGGCACACTTAGTATAGGCTCGGTTCTGAAGCTCAGAAGGGCTAGATTATAGCATGTCTCATCCTATTTTCACTATTTTTCAACACTGTTTCTTTGCTCATTGAACACACTTGCCCCAAGTCACCAAGTAGTGCAAATTCATATGCATCATAACATCTATTTTAAGGCTAACATAACAGTACTACATTGATTCTCATATTACACAGGACTGCTGACTTCAAACTCACTTGGATCACACACAGCTTTTTAAACTTCCACTTGTATTTGTATTTGTATTTCTATCCAAACCTTTTGGACAAGCAAAGTTTTAATTTCATCATAACACTCACTTGGTTTACCAGTCATGTATAAACAATGCAATGTCAATTTAACCTATGCACATTTTAATGTTTCATTTTATTATTTGGCTGTTCTTTTGCTCAAAACAGTCTCAATTGTTTCTTAATGCAACTCAGCTCTAACCAAACATGTGACTAATTAACATCCTCATTTAAACAGTTGCCTCACTGCAGGCTACTGTTTTTGACTTGAAAATTCTCCAAGCGTCTGATTTTGCTGTTCTGTACTAACTGACTTTGGATTTTACCATTTGGTCTGATTTTGCTGATATATACTATATTTGTAACTTGATAAAGCCTGGGACACACCAGGCGAAAGCGCTCGTTTTTAACTGTGGTCTATCAAATTAAAGCATTTCGACTTTTTCCATTGGATTTTTTCTGTTTGGTATCAGCACTGAAGACAACTACCTAATTACTAAGATTTTGGGACTCTGAATGTAAATTACATTTACGGATAGCAATTTTCGAGTGTTTGGTGGCATTCTCTACAGTTTTCCTGTGCTTTTTGGTTCGTTACTTGTTTCTTGGCAGTTCCGTTTATTTAGCATACAGCTATCCTACTACAGTCTGAATCTGTAAACTGGAGACACAAAAATATATACTCTAAGATGGAGAATACAAAAATATGCATTCTTATTTAAGCACTGAATGATAAAAATTCAGATTTCTATGTTCTGTTTTGAGTTCTATAAGAAAATCCAGTACACTTACAATATGGAAATACTCTATATTACTCATTCTAAATATTGTAAGATGCAAACTGAAGAATAGTCATCTCAACTCTGTATGACTGTATTATATAATCTTCCTGACAAGATCCATGATCTCTCTATACTAACCTGTCATAAGAGGAAATTATTATGAAGTCCCACAGCTACAAATGTGGAAGGATGTTTCTTCAAAACAAAATTCTAAACCCAAAATAAAATGTGCCCCTTAGGTGGGACACACACAGAAGGATTCCCATGATAAATGCTTTACCCTCTTTGAAAATGTTTGTACGCTGAAACCCAAATTGATATAGAAAGGACATATGTTAGCAACAGATAGCTGAATAGTGGTTAAACCCCAGATCAAAAATGTTGAAAAGCGATTGAGGTAGTAGTGCATAGTATGGAGGAAAAATGTACAGTTGTGGAAGTACATTATAAATAAAAGTATATATTGTATTTAGAAAAACTTGTCTGGCTGCTAGCCAGTGAATGAAGTGTGGAAAAACTACTACCTTCAGGCCAGAGGAGAAAGGTGTATGGCTTAGGAGAATGAGGAGAAACAGGTATGTGTCTCAAAGATTGCCCATCCTCTGGAATAGGCTTGCAGTCTGTAAAAATTGTCAAAACTCTGCTTCCTGACCTTTTATTATCTTTCCTCTAGGGATAGAAAATTGGATATAATCTGGGTAAAACTGGCTAGTTTTGTAAGGGCTTTTGCGCCATTAGCCTAGAAATGTCTTATGAACCTTATGACATCTTGTAAAGCAGGAGATGTATACATACTGGTCTCAAATCTGTATTATTATATTATAAAGTCTTGCAATGTAGAAACACATTTATATTGCTTTTCCCTAAAATATATTATATTATTTTGGGAACTACTAAAGTGAGAGAACATTTGAGCTAGGCAGTTGAGTGTAAATGGTCCCAGCCTCAGAAACCAGGTCCTTGGCTATGTACCTGCTGATATTTCACTCTCAGGTGCACTCTGCTGGTTGTAGACCATTACTCCAACCACTACATTTATCTTCAAAAATCTGTTTTTCTTTGCTCCACTAGCATGTAGCCACCTTATTGTGGAATGCTTTTACCTCCTGGCTGCCAGGGTTGCCACTGTTGCAAGAAATATGAAGCTAACTACACATAAGACTTTAAACCAACTAAGCACAAAAATTACAAACAAATTGCTCTGATGATATCTAAGAGTGGATCAGTTAGCAAAAATGTTCCTTAAATACAATAAAACCAAATGTAAGCTCATACTGCTTAACAATTAGTTGATCAGCAGTGGCCGTCACCATTAGTTATACACACATTATAACCTGAGTGGTTTCAGCTTAACTCATGGTAAAACCACTCACACTATGATGTCAGTAGTTTTATGTTCAGTTGTTATTGACCAACAAATTCCTGTCTGATGCAATCTAGTTCATATTTTCCTTAAGGTAAAGTCTGGGTGTTGTAAATGGATAAACCAAGTATGGAGTTCTGTCACTGGGTATGAAAGTCGTGAGTCCATGGTGACTATAATGGTATTTTTTTGTCTCAGTAAAATGTCAGTATTGGGGGGTGAACAAAGGCTAAATATTTTTATGGAATATCTGCACTCTACCACATCCTTCTTGAAGTTTGATATCAAGAGCTCATGTGAGGCTCTGGACTTCTTGGATGTCACAGTAGAACTTACACCCGTAGGCTTTAGTTCCAGATTATATCGAAAAGAGAGTTGGAAGAATTCTTTGCTCTCATTTGACAGCATGCACCCTAGGTATACCTTTTCCAACATAGTGGAGGGGCAGGTTGGCAGGATCTCTAGGATCAGTCGACAGGATGAACACTTTGAGAGAGAGATAGATGACTTAAAAGAATGTTTCCAAGAAAGAGGGTATAGATGTGACCTAGTGGAAACAGCAGTAGCAAGAGGTACTGCGAACAGGCAAGGCAAATATAGACCATGGCTTGATGTTACAATGAACCTAGGAAGTAATTATAGTAATCACAATGGTCACCGGATGAAAGGTAGGAAGAAGGAAACTACACCTAGGATAACACTAACATATGGCAGTAATGTCAAAGGGGTGTGTGACATCATCAAGAGGAATTGGAACATCATCACTAGTGACAGAAACTTGAGTGGTATAGTAGGGGACTTTCCACAATTTAGTTATAAGAGAAACAAGAACCTGAAGGATATACTCTGTCACGATAGGGGAAACAATGAGGTCACATGCCTACCTAGGTCGCTGGGTACTGTCCCATGTGGGGCTGTAAGGCTTGTGATCATATTAATAGGGAGACAGTGTTTGTACATCCTTCCACAGGGAAGAGTTTTCATTTTAAAGGGAGAGCTACCTGTAGGACCATTAATGTGGTGTATTTGGCTGATTGCACGTCATGCTCAGGATATTATGTTGGTAAAACCAACAATATGCTTAAGGTCAGGATACTACAGCACATTTTGTCAATTAGGAACTGTGATGAGCACAATGCGCTATATAATCATGTAAAGGATAATCCTACACATAGATTTAAATTTAGGGTGATAGCCAATGTATTCATTAATAAGAGAGGGGGTGATATTAGGCTAAAGACAGAAACCATAGAATCAAAGTGGATTTTAGATTTAACAGCCCATATTCAACCTGGACTGAATGATATGGTGCCTCTGAAGCCAACACTTAAAAGTAGGCGTACTTTTTATTAAGTAAGAGTGCTTTTAATGATGACTTGTTAGTTTCAGCTAACAATTAAAACAGGGTGGGGTTTTTTACTGAAGAGTGATTGGTGTATGTTTATTTTAAAATGTGATGTTTCTGAAAAGCACTTTGTCTGAAGAAGGGCTTAGCCCGAAAGCGCTCACTTTGATACTTTTTGGTTTGTTTTGTGTTTTAATAAACATTTTACAGTATTTGTACAGCAGCAGTTCCCAGTGACGTTTTTGGTTTGCTGATTTATTTCTTTGCTGAACTGGGATTTAGCTAAGCACTAGCTTTATTCTTTTTGGATTTGATCACATTTGGCTTATTGTGCTATGCATGCTGCTGAAGGAGATATAAGAGCAAATGGCTCAAGAACTACTATGGAAACAGGCAGCGGTGAGCCTCTATCTGGAACTTGGTGTACTGATAAACTGACAATGCAGAAGAACCCCCTCTTGAATTTGGGTTTTTCTGTTTTGAGGAACAGGATGGAGGAAGTGTCAAAACCATTAGCGATGGACAGAACTTTTGAGGACCTAGTTCGAGATCTGAACTTCAAGGCCATGAGACTGCAACGACTACAATGGCAAGCCTACCATTTGGAGGCTTGCCTGGATTACGGTATTGTCCCGAGAGGTATGCGCATATTGTGCATGCCTACCCAAGGAGACAGGTACCCAGAGCTATTAGCAAAATGGCAGGCTATTAATTTGAACACAAGTTTTCAATACATAGAATTACTTTTGACTTTTTTCCTACCAGAGACTGAGGAATTGAAACGGGAGGTGTTTAACATAAGGCAGAAATTGTCCAAAGAGTTCCGTGAGCCGTATCATGAATCTCGGCTGGAACAGCTACATCGAGGGCTCATGGACAATGATGAGAAACTAAAAACTACGAAGATGGGAAAGCTGAAAAGGGATTATGAAGATTTCTCGAGGGGCAATATCTTCGTGTGGCCGAAGAATACCCCTAGGGCTTCGAACGCTACTTGGAGGGCACAGAGACCCAGTGGAGTATCAACAACAACAGGAGAACGACGCAGACGATTGACGTCGAACAGGGAGACACGTTTCATAACAACAGTCCCAGTTGACGTCGCATCAGATGAGCGGCCAGTTGATGTCGCATCAGATGAGCGGTCTGTGGCCAGAGAAGACATCACAGCTGTTGATGGCGTTGCAGGGATCCTGAGCTCAGCACAACAATCGACACTGGTTAGTGCCAGTGTTTTAGGAAATAAAAGCACAGAACCATCTAGGCTTGAGGAGACAGCAGACGTTGGGTGTGACAAGGGAAGCCCTATTGAGGAAGGGATAACAACAAGAACAGGGGCAGGAGTCCCTTTGGTAAACCCACAGAATGCCACAGATGAAGCCATTGGCTCCTTGGACTTACAATCCTGTTCAGGAGGTTTGGGAGCACGTCCGAAAATGGCTCCAGGACAGAATTATTTTTTGGGCATGCTGCCTACGAATGTGAGGAAGAAGGGTCCATGGAAGCGGTCGCGGAGCGACGACAGGGACTCAGTGAACAAGAGGAGAACTTTGAATTGACTGCAAGTAATTCTGTTTATGATATTGTATTTAATTTATCTAAATATGTACTGAGTGAAGCTGAAATTTATGTTTTAAACAAAGGGATGACATTTGTACCAAGCAAAGCTTGTATATATAGTGATGTAGTATTGGATTTGATGTTGTATTGTCGAAGGGTTATGCTGAACAAAATCTATGGAGGGACACAGGGTCCTAGTGTGGGCCTACGTCAGCCTAGTAGTTATGTTCCACCTTTTTCACCCGCACTTAGTTTATTCATTAATAAATGTGAAAATGACTTGTTTTTGTTTATGCAAGAAAAAGGAAAAGATCGTTTTTACAATCTGAACCCTGAGCAAAGACGGGCCTTAGAGAATCTTAGTAAGAACAAAGACTTAACAATAAAGATGGCAGATAAAGGAGGGGCTGTAGTGGTCCTTGACACTGACTGGTATAACATGAAATTATCTGGATTGTTGGCAGACAAAGATGTATATCATCTATTGAATCCAGTAGAGGTCAGGAACATTATTGGTAAGGTACATGGACGGATTAAATGGTTGTATACTAACATGTATATCACTCAAGACCTCATGGAATTCTTTCATGTGGATAAACCAGTCATTCCTGTGTTCAAGGCCCTACCCAAGGTGCACAAATCATTGACAGACCCACCCCTTAGACCCATAGTTTCGGGAAGGGGGTGGGTCACGGAGCATTTGTCAATATGGTTGGAGTGCACACTTAGACCTTACGTAGATCGTATGAACAATGTTCTGAAGGACACTGCACATTTCCTTAGAGTTTTGGGTGAAATGAACAGGGAAGGCAGCCAGGAGGGCACTATGTTGGTAAGCCTAGATGTAAATAGTTTGTTCACAGTGATAGGCAATGAGTATGGCATAGCAGCCTGTGTAGGGATTCTGAAGGATGTGGGTGTTGTAGAGAAAGAACTTTTTCTCATAGAAGAGTCACTGAAACTGGTCTTGGAGAATAACATCTTCTTGAGCAATGGATCAGTGTTTAGGCAAGTACAGGGGGTAGCCATGGGTACCCCCTGTGCAAATTCCTACGCCAACCTAGTTCTCTCCTTCTGGGAAAAGAAACATGTTTTGAACCACAGAGATTGGAGTCCACATATAGGGGTTTATCTACGTTTTGTAGACGATATCTTTATTGCCTGGAAGGGGGATGAACTAAGGCTAAATACTTTTATGGAATATCTACACTCTACCACATCCTTCTTGAAGTTTGATATCAAGAGCTCATGTGAGGCTCTGGACTTCTTGGATGTCACAGTAGAACTTACACCCGTAGGCTTTAGTTCCAGATTATATCGAAAAGAGAGTTGGAAGAATTCTTTGCTCTCATTTGACAGCATGCACCCTAGGTATACCTTTTCCAACATAGTGGAGGGGCAGGTTGGCAGGATCTCTAGGATCAGTCGACAGGATGAACACTTTGAGAGAGAGATAGATGACTTAAAAGAATGTTTCCAAGAAAGAGGGTATAGATGTGACCTAGTGGAAACAGCAGTAGCAAGAGGTACTGCGAACAGGCAAGGCAAATATAGACCATGGCTTGATGTTACAACGAACCTAGGAAGTAATTATAGTAATCACAATGGTCACCGGATGAAAGGTAGGAAGAAGGAAACTACACCTAGGATAACACTAACATATGGCAGTAATGTCAAAGGGTGTGTGACATCATCAAGAGGAATTGGAACATCATCACTAGTGACAGAAACTTGAGTGGTATAGTAGGGGACTTTCCACAATTTAGTTATAAGAGAAACAAGAACCTGAAGGATATACTCTGTCACGATAGGGGAAACAATGAGGTCACATGCCTACCTAGGTCGCTGGGTACTGTCCCATGTGGGGGCTGTAAGGCTTGTGATCATATTAATAGGGAGACAGTGTTTGTACATCCTTCCACAGGGAAGAGTTTTCATTTTAAAGGGAGAGCTACCTGTAGGACCATTAATGTGGTGTATTTGGCTGATTGCACGTCATGCTCAGGATATTATGTTGGTAAAACCAACAATATGTTTAAGGTCAGGATACTACAGCACATTTCGTCAATTAGGAACTGTGATGAGCACAATGCGCTATATAATCATGTAAAGGATAATCCTACACATAGATTTAAATTTAGGGTGATAGCCAATGTATTCATTAATAAGAGAGGGGGTGATATTAGGCTAAAGACAGAAACCATAGAATCAAAGTGGATTTTAGATTTAACAGCCCATATTCAACCTGGGCTGAATGATATGGTGCCTCTGAAGCCAACACTTAAAAGTAGGCGTACTTTTTATTAAGTAAGAGTGCTTTTAATGATGACTTGTTAGTTTCAGCTAACAATTAAAACAGGGTGGGGTTTTTTACTGAAGAGTGATTGGTGTATGTTTATTTTAAAATGTGATGTTTCTGAGAAGCACTTTGTCTGAAGAAGGGCTTAGCCCGAAAGCGCTCACTTTGATACTTTTTGGTTTGTTTTGTGTTTTAATAAACATTTTACAGTATTTGTACAGCAGCAGTTCCCAGTGACGTTTTTGGTTTGCTGACTATAATGGTATTTTTTTGTCTCAGTAAAATGTCAGTGTTGCTAATTTAAGCATTCTTGACTGGGTACGTGCCCATGGGAAAAAAAAAACATAATCCATGCTGCATTAACAGAATAATTAGGCAATGTTCCTTTCACTGAGGTGAAAAACACGTTTGAGGAATTAATACCTTTTTGCTGCAGGTATGCTTAATATGAAGAGGTGTGAAAAGTAAATACGTGCAGCATATGCATGCCCTGCCATGGGTGTTTAAGAGATAGCTTTCTCATGCTGCAGTATTGCAGCTGTTGCATGCATATGCAAGTTTTATTAAGCATTTCATAGCACTCAGAATCAATAATGAATAAAACTGCAATATTGATACAGGTATTTGAAAGTAAATGGTTTAGAAGGCAAATTATAATTATTGCAAAAAGTTATTTTGCTGCTGAATATTTTAAACCTTTTAACTTAGTTATCCTGGGATGTTATATCAGTAAATTTGCAGAAGCAGTATTTCATGGTATAACTAATGTGGTTAAAGTGATTTGTTCATGAAATAAAAATTACTTTGCTACCATGGTATATCATGTGGGAAGTGATGAACAGCATTTTTGCCTCATCGGTGAACATTTTCAAAGGCTCTTTTTCCTCCAGAAACTTTTTAAAACTATCACTTTCCCAAGATTGTGCCACTGAGGATAAACGGTAAACTAACATTAGTGACATCGACAATGGAAAAGTGTGTTGTGTGTCCATGTTGACTTTAATGTATATATCACCTTGTATGTGCAGAGATGGATCCATTAAAATCTATGGATACACCTCTAGTTATTGCTCAGTTGATGTCACTGAAGGATACACTACATTTATTTGGGCAGTGGTTTAATAAAAAGTTTACAAAACATTTTTTGTTAAAAGTGTCTCAGATAAATAAGGAAAGGCAGTAATTAATACAAGTGCTTCTGCAAATGCACTGATACAGCATCTCTAGATGACTAAGTTAAAAGGTGTAAAATATTCAAATTTGTCTGATGAACCATTTACTTTTAAACACTTGTGTGACATCCCCTCTCTGGGCCAGTAATCAAGGAACCTTAATCCTTACAAGTGTCACTGGAGAGGGATGTTCACTTGGAATGCAAATGGGTACACTCAGTATTTCCAGATGCAGACCTCTCTGCATCAAGCATAATTTCCCTTAAGAGCACATAGGGAACACAGTCAGCTGGGGCCTAGATTTCTCTATATCTGCCTCCCTCCAGCTCCCCAGTAAGACTCTCCACTGGCACAACTGTAGGGTTAGTTCCTCAGTCGAGTGTCCAAGCCAAGTCCTCCAGCACCCTCTCTGTGAAACCAATGCTCCGTGTCCTTGCTTGAAGTAGCTGACACACACACACACACACACACACACACACACACACACACACACACTCTTTGCGATTTAATTTCCACACACACACCTGGGAAAGGCTGGCACGAATTTACTAGCTATGCCACCTTCTGTCCAGAGTATAAGGTAGTTTCACTGCCACCAGTCAGTTACTATAGGGCTCATAAAAAGGCATCCAGTTATACTGAGTGAAATTAATATTAATACAAATGGGACAGGCTTTCAGGAGTGGCCAGAGTTATCACCAAATAAATATATACAAATACTCTCAAAACTTAAATATTTTTCTAAAAGGTCCAGCCACAATGAGAAATTTAAATATATTTAATAATGAATAATACAAGAACATGAAAATGCCTAAATATCTATTTACAGTAAACACCAGAGTTTTAGTAACAGGAAATATTAAAAATAACACTGATGGAAAGTTTCACACAGTTATAGAAAAACAGTATTAGCTAATCTCACTATCTATTTCTGTCTGACTAAAATAATTACTTTTCCTACTTACTGAATAGATCAAGGCAAGAAAATGTGGTTGAGTGGTCCTTGTCATATCCAAGACTGAATGTAGAATGCTGAGATCAATTTCCTACTAATATCTAAATATTATTTCAGAGTTGACTACACAATGACATCAGATCTGGTCATCTGACTCTGTTTCCAACATCTGCAGACCTTAGAAGCTGCTAGGATTTTAGAACCTATGTATTACCATACACACATATATAGCTTTGCTCCTACAGGAGCTATAACCTATTCTCTAGCACAGACATTATGTCTCTGGCTCCATTCAAAACTGTGGGATAACATTGTTATAGCTTAACCCATAAAGTAATTTAATTTCAGGTATATTTTGAAGTTTAAGATTAACCTCTGCTTCCAGCCCTCTGTTAAAACATATACATTTAATTCAGTTACATGTACATTTCTTTTCCTTCCAGCAGAGCACATTGTTGACATATTTTAACTCAATCATACCTCACAGATACATTTTCAGTACAAGCACCTGTACAAATCAGTTTTATATACAAATGACATATGATTCTTTACAAAATTCCAGCTAGCTGTGCTGGCATAAGTTATACATCCACTATCCCACTTCTCATGGCATGGCTGGCAGTACCTTCTATCATTACAACCTGCTTCAATGTTAAATTTTAAATGCCACAATGTACTTATGAATATGAGCAAATCACTTTATAATCTATAACACTCAGTTGTATAATAATGGCATAATGTAATTATCATGTAATTATATACATATACATATTTACATGCACACACACATAGTCACATGTACATATAAGTGTATAGCTATATATATATATATATATATATATATATATATATATATATATATATATATATATGTGTGTGTGTGTGTATATATAGACCTATAACAATCAAGAGGAAATGTATTAAAGTTATGGTTATGATGCAGATGGTTTTGCCAGTAATGCATACATGACTCTTCGGGATAATGTGATGTGATAGGTGATATAAACACCTGCTCAGCCATACTTGTTTCACTTTGCAAACCACATCTTAAAGACAGAATGTAATAGGACAGAGTTGGATCTTTTAGTAATCTTATTTTTCAGAATATTTGTAAAGTAAACAAGTCAACAGTCTTGAACCTATTTTTTTTATTTAGTTCATTCCATTGCTGAATTTTTCAAGCAACACATATTTCATCTTATATAAATTTATAGAATGTTTAAGCAAAATAAAGCAATACCTATTTTTCTGAAAACTGCAGCTAAATTCAGCAGCTAAATTATTATTATTATCTTTTATGATTCTCATCTTCTTTAGCCTTTTTTTCATCTAACAAGAAGCCTTAAGTTTGGCATAGATCAGACAGGTTTTCCTTCCAATGGAGCTCTGAAAGTTTGCATTGTAATTTCCAAATGGTGGACCATAATTTCCAGTGGGTGGAGCATAACCTTTTTGATAGAATCAAATTATGTCATAACATTTCAAACAAATGTTCATATCAATGGAACCATTCTGTTTACTGACAAAGTATAAATGGCAAACTCTTCAGCACAAACTCTTTTCAAAGTGGCGGCATTCTTTAGCTTCTAGGTCTTAAACTGGATTTTATAAGTCACAGTAAACACAGTTTTAATTACATTTGTAATATTTTGTAAACAACTTATAATATCTCAGCAACTATTCAAGTTACACTAGTTATACTGTCTGTAGCATTTTGTTCAACCAGCTGAGAGCTTTCATATGAGGCTAAGCAGTTCTGTCTGTGCTGTTTGGTTGGCAAGATATTTAGAAAAGCATGACATTTATGACCATATAAATAAATATTATATAAACAACAAGTAATTTATCTTTACCTGCACTAGACAGAGGTCAAATATCAATGGTGCTTGCCATTGTATAAGGTTTAAGACAAAATATTTTAATATGTCGTGTGTACCATGGTTTTGAATTATTAATGCAAATATGAACAAGCAATATTTGATGCCTTGAGGTGTCAGTAGGATCTAACTGCAGAAACAGCTGGATGTGTTACATGGCTATAATGCATTAATATAAAATATCTGTCTATCTATCTTTCTATCTGTTTATCTTTTGATCTATAACGTCTGCATGACTTTATTTGATATTTATGAATATGCATGAAAATACAGGTGGTTGGTGGTGGTATGTCAAAACACATACTTACAGAAAAAAAATCAATGTCTCAAACCTAAAACTGATCACAAAATGAAAACAAATAGTCTCCTTTTACAATCCATTAACCAAAACCCTACCGCTAATTTCAGACACACTTTATGTGAATAATGGTAATGTTATGGAAAGACTTTTTCTTAAAGTAAGGTATGGAGTTGGGGTTAGGAGTAGCCTTAGGATTAATACTCATTAGTAAGGATGGACAAGGGAAATAGTACCATTGTTATACTGAAGCCTCTATAAAAAGCATGCTTAAAATTTATGTTATCTGTATGCATAACAAATGAGTTCCATGCACAGTTTTAAACAAAGTACATAATCCACAACAGTTGATTTAAAGAGCCGATAATGACACATTGAAGTGAGTGATGTAATGGACAGTGCCTCATTCATGTATATGGATGATGTCTATGAAAGGTACTTTGTGAGGTCATCAAATAATGTTGGATCGTTATGGGCTGCAGACAGGCATATATGATGGCTCAAAGCTGGGGACTAATGTCTTATCCAGAATATGGCATTTGGTTTTGAGCTCTTGTCAGGTGAAGAACCAGCAAGCTGGTTGAAAGTCCATAGTAGTTTGGCCAAAACAGTGAGATATGTGAAGGGACACATACTACAAAATCATGCTCAGAGCACTTGGATGCACTAGAACACCAAAAGGTGATATGATAAAGTTTATTAAAATGTACTTCTCATTGTTATGAGTCACATCAAAATTATAAAAATATAAACTTTTCTTGAAATTTAAAAAAATGTCCATTTTCTGAAATGTATATTGATAAGAAAGTAACTTTTAATGTGTTAAGAATTTTTATACTCTTACTTTCAAAGTAGCATGTCCTCAGCACCCTCATTCTAATAGACACACACACACACACACACACACACACACACACACACACACACACACACACACACACACACACACACACACACACACGCATGCACACACGCACACACACACTAATACATTATTTCAGCACACTACAATTACAAAGTCCATGATAGCCTTGCTTTTATCTTTATTGTTTCCTACTTCTTTTGCATTCTTAGTTTTGAATTTATCCATTTCACCTATTGCCTTAGCTTTGCCATTAGCACTAGATATGTCTGCTCTTGCCTTAGAAGCCAAAAGAATATAATCATTCCTGCTTATAAAATAGGTTCTTGCAGCAAAGAGAAAGGTACTAAACTCACAAACGTAGGTGTCTAAACATTGGGGAAATACAAATGAAGTAAAACTAGGCTCACTGCTCCACAAAAAAGTTTTTACTGAATAAATTAAACAAATGCAGTTAGTATAACAACATAAGATATTAAGGTTTTATGAAATGAGGTTCTACTTCAAAATATCTGAATGTCTGGAGTATTAGGATTATATATTAATGCAAATCACTAAGGCATACCTCATATTTTTTTTATGTAGCCAGCAACGTAAAGAGTTCAGCTTCTAATAAGGTTTAATTGACGTGTAGTCATTTAAACCCGACGTTGTACTAGCTACCAGCAAGGATTAAGAGTAATCTCCCTGAAGTCTACAAACTCCATATCTTTTATTCATGGCCAGGACATAATTTGAAAAGAAAATGTAAGTCTTTCACTCATTACAGACAGTTTTGCAATTTGAGTATAGCTTTATTCTACATTACAATGTTCTAATACTCAAGGTCTAAATTTCCTTTTTGTTTTACTAATACAAGTTAACAAAATAAAAAAAAATGTAAGGAACTGAATGCACAAATATATGAGTAAGTATTCTGTTTTTTTATTAAATGACTATACAGAATGCATAAATATATCGCTTGACATTCTGGAGAGTTCCTATGTTTTTCATTATTCCTGTGCTTCATTTCACCCTATGATACTCACTGATGATGTACTCATCTTTCTGAACCAATCCTCTATGCCACAAACAACTCTGTTGTCATGATAGGTGGGTGTGCCACTTTTTCCACATCTTTTCAATACTCCCACTCCTGACTTCAGTATTTAAACTTTCATTGATGTCCTAACCATGTTTAACTGCATTATACTTTATCCATCTCACCTCCAATCACCCTATATTTATTATTTATTTATTTTACATTTGTTAACCGGGATGGTCCGACTGGATACATGTCCTTTTTCAGCGGAGGCCCGGGGAGAAAAGCTCCAACAGAGTTACATTGATAATTAGGTACAGTAAATGAGCTGAAAGAACTTAACAAAAACATAGGCTATTTACATACAAGTACAAGACTGCCTTTACTATTTCTGAGATTACTACAAATGTAACATTAATAACATATTAGCAAGGACGGTAGGCAGTATAATGACATAGAGTTAGACAGGATACATATTTCTTTATCACAGTATACAAAGTACTTATCATCTTAGCTAGTTGTTTATGTTTAGTTAATGGCACAGAGCTAGTCTGGGTTTGAGCAAGGACATAGCCAGTGTGACTTGAAGTGGAGTTTTAGACTATTTTTGAATTGACTTAGAGAAGTTGCAAGCATGATGTTATTTGGGAGAGAGTTCCATATTTTACCAGTGGTGTTGGCAAATAGCGCGTCACCACCTAGGTTGAAAGATTTAGTTGTTTGGACAAGGAGTCTGTTTGCTGAGCGAAGGCAGCTTAGATTGGAGTAGGGAGTCATTAAGTTTTTTAGTGCTGGGGTATTCTCAGGTTGTTTAAGGATTTTGAAGGCCTCTATGAGTTGAGACTGGTGAAGAAGGTGTGGGAATTCTATCCATCCAAGATTTTTCAGGTTAGTACAGTGGTGTGTTCTGTAGGGTAGGCCTGTAACGAACCTGGCAATGTGATTATAGCAGGATGAGATCTTGGCCAGATCAGATTTGTTAAGGTGAGTGAGGACAGGAGAGGCATATAGTAGGGTAGAGAGAAGGTGTGAATGGGCTGTGGCTGCCCTGGCATTCAGGGTAAGGAAGGCTTTAATTCTATATAGGGTCCCAAGTTTCTTGTTGACTGATTTAATGGCTTGGTTGATATGTATATCAAATCTGAGTTTATTGTCAATGTTTACTCCTAATAGCTTTGTATAGGTGTCTGGGAAGATGATGGTCCCATTATTGGATTTTATAGTGAAGTTTTCAGTCGGAGATCTATTGGTTGGGTAGAAGAGAAGTAACTTGGTTTTGTTTGGATTTAAGATCAGGAGATGGTTGGCAAGCCAGTTTTCGACTTTGGTGAAGCTATGTATTGAATGCAGGTGGCTTCAGGGATGACTGTTTGGATGTCGTTTATGAAGACTGAAAAGAGGAGAGATCCTAATATGGAACCTTGAGGAACTCCTATGGTATTTGGTAGTAGGCAGGAGAGCTTGTTTTGCCACATTACTGCTTGTTGTCTCCCAGTGAGGTAAGCTTGAAACCAGTCAAGGGCTGGAGTATCTAGATACAGGGTTTTTAAAGTATATAGAGGTAACTGATGGTTTACCATATCGAAGGCTTTCGATAGGTCCAGGAAGAGAGCGGAGGATATTTTTTTATTATTCCGGTTAAGATTAATGTTTTCAGTAAAAGAGAGGAAGGCAGTGGTTGTACTATGATGGGGTCTGAATCCATGTTGAGAGTCTGTGAGTAGTTTATTTTGGGTTAGATAGAGCATTAGTTGGTTGTGCATGCACTTTTCCATAATTTTGGCAAGTGATGATAGTATGGCTATAGGTCTATAGTTGGATAGTTCTGTGGATGAACCTCCTTTGTGGAGTGGAATAACATAGGATATTTTCCAAATTGAGGGGATTGAGGCCTCGGTTATGGTTCTGTTAATTAGGATTGAGATAGGGTAGGCTACGACATCTGCAGCAATTTGCAGGTATTCAGCCGGCAGAAGATCGGCTGAAAGGGTGGTTAGCTTCAGTTTTTCAAAAGGGATCTGATAAAGGATGTGGACACTGGCTGGAAGTTAAAAGAGAGTGGTGAGTTGGGTATAGTGTTTATAGAAGTGTGGGGAGGAGAAAGTTGGTTAGCTAATGACTGGATGGTTTCTGTGAAGAAAGTATTGAATGAATTGGATATATCTTCTTGGCTCTTGTCAGATAATGTTCCTGGGGTCGGAGTAGTGGATTTGCCTGGTTGGAGAAGTTTATTTATGCCTGCCCAGTACTTTTGAGGGTTATTCTGATGTTTATGTTGCAGATTGTAGAAGTAATTTTTCTTATCTAGTATGATGGCTTTTTTTGTCTCATTTCTAAGTTGTTGGAATTTGATACGATCTAGGGGTAGTTTGGTAGTGCACCATTTATCCCACGCTTTGTCTCTAGTTGTTATTTTGGTTTTGGTGTCTGTTGTTAGCCAGGGTGCTAGTTGAGTTTTAATTCTTATTGAGCGTTTAGGGGCATGCGAGTCAAGTATAGTAAGGAATGAATTGTTAAATGATGACACTGCCTCATCAAGGGAAGGAACTTTAGTTTTGTCCAGTTACATGATTTGAGTTCAAGTTGAAATTTAGTTGGGTCAAAGTTTTTCTTGGATCTGATAGACCTATAAATAGGTAAGCTTATACAATTAATTTTGTCTTTCATGATGTATGTGAGCAGGTGATCACTAAGATCATTAGGGAGAGTTCAGACATATAGTTCTGGGGATGACTGTTGGTGAGTATCCAGTCTAGTATACTCTCTTTTTGGTTATTGTTACCTGTACGTGTGGTAGATGATATTATCTGAGAGAATCCATGTAGGTTAACAGGGATGGGGTTGGACTGTGCTGTGCATTGGTTCCAGTCAATATTAACATCGCCCAGGACAATGGTTTCTTGAGGGTAGTTGTTGGCTATCCAATGTAGAATGACCTCTAGTGTTTCTACATTGTTCCCAGGGGGAATATAGGTGACAATTAGGTTAATGCCCTTATGATTATTTAGTAGAATTTTTAGAGCTAGTATTTCAGCGTTAGAGACCTGGGGTGGTTGTATAGGTTTAGTTATGATGTTAAGTGTGCTATTATATAAGACGGCTATTCCACCTCCTCTTTTCTTTACTCTATCTGCCCTAAGTATATTGTAACCAGGAGACAGGATCTCATTGTCTTTGGTTGATGGCCGGAGCCATGTTTCAGATAGACACATTATGTTGGGGAGGTATGTGGCTAGTACAGCATGCAGGCTATGTATCTTATTGTTTAGGCTTCTAATGTTTAAGTGGCATATTAGGAGGGAGTTGACCAGTTGGTGGGAGAGTGGTGGGCTGGTAGGATTTTGAGTTAAGGTTGGGCCTGGATTAGGATGGATGTCCCCATCTTTGGTTATGTTTTTTCTTAGATACGCTAGTAGTCTAATAACTTTGAATAGTAGTTTTAGTTCATATTTGGATTTTGGTGTTGATTGGAGTGGGTTTTTTTAGAAGTACTGAGTACTTTATATCTGTACTATTGCTTCACCCCACCTATTGCTGTTTCTTTCCGACAAACACCATTTGCTCATTTCATTTCTCATATTTTCCAGCCATGCCACATTGCTTCCTTCACCAAACTTTCATTCTTCCATCACTGAGCAACTCTTATCTTACCTACCTTGTCAATACATCACTCTCAACTACTTTTTCAGTTCCCACCTCCCCAATTCACTTTACACCAAAATGCTGCTACTGTCAGCTGTACTCAAAATCACTCGTAAACATCCAGCCTTATCAGTATGTTACCCACCCCATAGTTCCTTAGGTACTCTACACTCCAACCACATACACAAACTAGTCACAACCTCATATCCACAATACAAACATTTGTCATGCCATGATACCCTCCCTCTTTCACCTGTTTAGTGTTTTGTACCACCTGAGTAGTATAGAGATCAGACAGTGGATCTAATTCTTGAATCACTATTCACATTTAACACATCAATCTACCACTTACCTACTCCCAATCTTCATCATCTTTATATCAGTGCTACTCCCAATCTTCATCATCTTTATATCAGTGCTTTTGCAACCTTTTCAAACGTGCTGTCGTTGTCCCTAAATTTGCTTAGATCCTCCAGCTTCTCCCCTTCTTCCCCTTCCTTCTCTGTTCTAATGGTATTTCTTTTACAACCTTGTCTTTCATCTCACTTGACATTCCTCTCTCTCTCTTCTACCCTCAATACAGTTCATCACTGCACAGACCACTGGCACCTACAGCTGCATCTACTTTAACTCCCAAACCATCTTAATTACAAATTCCTCAAGCTGTTTTGTAGAAGTTCTTGCCTCTTCATTTCTTCACTCACAACATCACTTAACTTGGTCACCCCCATTTCTTCCAATTCCTTTCCCTGCAACTTGTACTCACTTTTACTATCCACATTATCTTGCACAGCCACTTTTTTCTATAATCTACACTCAGCCATTCTGTTTACTGTCTTTATATACCTTCTTTCTAATCTTACTCTTCTCCTTTCTCATTTCACCCATCGCTTTATCCTCCTTTTCTACATTCATCATTTGTCCTTTATTAACCAACACTGCAGTTCTTATATCCTCGATCTTCTCACCTTCATCCTTAACTATCTTCCCACCTTCACCCTTAACTACATCTTTAACTTTACAATGCCATCCTCATCTTCTGACCATATGAATTTACCACATTACCTTCAGACTACTCTACTGTCTCCGCATCGACTGCAAGTGACTCTTACCAGCGAGTCCCCTGTTCAATCCACATTTCTTCTTGTCCATATATTTCTCATGCCTCCACTTTACTTTCTCAGCTATTATGAAAAAGAACTTTATCTCAGACACTTTACTCTACCCTTTATTAAATGTTAGTCCCAACTCAGTCTTCCCTACCCTTCTTAAATGTTAGCCCTAACTCATTTACTCATAAAACGTTAACCCTGCTTCATCCTTATAATGTCTGCCAGTGCTTATCATAAGTCCCTGAGCTGCACCAGGCTCTCATCCACAGAATTAATGAAAAAAGTTCTTCTTGCCTATTTCCCTTTCTAAATCTTTCAGAAACGTCCACTGCCTTCCTGTCAACACTCCTGTCACTAATACAAATACAGAGATATGCTGAGCATTGTTACCCTTTTCTAACTTCACTTCCTTTGAACTTATACTGTTGACCACCACACTCAAGCCGAAATCTTTATAAAGGGCCTAATCAAGACCTGCTTGTAAAAATTCTACCTCACTGCATCAAATACGTTTTAGATTACAAGTAGGATGGCCCTTGAATCATTTCCTTTTTTATCTATCCATAAAACCCAACATTAATCGCTTGTGGTCAGTTGATGATCTGTCCTTCATGAGGCCCACATGACAAAGGTTTACCCCGATCTATTTTGTTCAACAGCACTCCAGCAAGGATCTTAGTATTTGTATTTTGACAGCCCAGCATACCCCTGACTTTCATTGCCTTCTTTCCTTTAAGAAGTGTGTTTTTATTACCTACTCAATGTACTCAAGCAATCCTGTTCTCCATGTCTTACACTCAGGCAATTGCATTAGAGCTCATTCCACCGTGTTCTTCACCATTATGTAAAATTAAGTAGCATATCCACTGATCCCTGAATTACAAGGAAATTGAGAGTTGGCATAATGGTTAAGGTATCCTCCTCACAGGCACAACCTGCATGGTCTGTTTTTTATATTTGAACGATAATTTGGCTAAGCTTAAAATGGCCCACAATGTGCAGTTAGCCTAGTACTTATCTATAAACCTATGAACAAAAGCAAAAATACAAAAATGCAGGAGAACATCAAATATAAAAATAGTACTCCCCTTTAATGTTGTTTTTTTGTAGGGGGGGGGGTCACCTATTGTATAGCAAACATGGGAGTCTACACTCCTCCACAACTCTACAATGTATATATTCTAACTCTGAGGTTAATAAACCTGTGAGAAAATGGAATACTCTGTGATACTGGGCCTTAGCATATAAAATTTTGCATTTGTTTGCTCATTCACTGTCGCTGTTCTGGGATTCACACTAACGATTCTCAGAATTAAAAGCAATTACTGAATAACCGCACTTTGAGCTCACCTTATCTTCTTTCAGGTACCTAAAAGCTGCATGTACCTGTTGTATTATAATGTCTCCTTCCATCTTGTTTAACCTACCCATCACCTGTGTAGACTTCTATTTCCAGAACAAATTCACATTTCCTGCCCTCTCTTTTTCTCATTGTTCTGTGAACTCTACAGCTCATATTTAAATTTTGCAAAGACGTCTGCTACCTCATCTTTCTGGTACATTTTCAACCCTCTTATTCCATTAGTACTATCAACCTTTCCTTGTTTGATCCTTCAGCTTCCATTCTTGGAAATTTCCCCTACACATTCTACACCTACTTTAAGTCTAACTTTTTGAACACTTTTACCCTTTTTGTAGCTTTTTTTGCCTCCTTTTTAAGCTTTCTCCACAGCACTTGCCCTGATTTATCTGTCACCCCAATACATCAACATTTTAGTGATTGGCTTCTCCATCCATGCTGTTTTAATACTAACCCATGGCATACTTGACTCATTCATTTTTTTCACCCATTTGACATGTTGCATATCTCTTATCACATCACTCCTTTTGTATTCCTCCTTCATCACCTACTCCATTGCCATTTATCTTCCTGCTACTCCTTCAGTCTTACCCCGACTTTACATGCATTCAGTCTGATAGGCACCTCTTCTCTGTTTCCACATAATATTTGTTTCCTATGGCTGATTTATGGGAAAACTATAAATTCTATTTGTATGTTTGTACTTTTCCTTCACACACACACACACACACACACGTGCGCGCGCGTGTGTGTGTGTGTGTGTGTGTGTACAGAGAGAGAGAGCTTAGATATGTGCACTGTTACCTATGTATCTATTTGCTCATATCTGTGCACCACCACTATCTAACACTTTATCAAAAATAAAATAAAAATAAATGTAAAACAGCAAGGCTACAGAGTCATTGAAAATCTTTATTAAACTCTCTACTGCCTTGGCTAAAAGCCTTTAAGGAGTAAAACCTTTAAATTTCTGTTTACACCAGAACTTCACTTCCTGTGCTATAATGTTCAACTGCCTTACTCTTTCCCCTTTTTCTTCTCTTTACCCTGCAACTCATTGCCTCCTTTTTCTTCTCTTTACCCTGCAACTCATTGCCTCCCACTGGAGTTAGGGAAAGTATTCTTAAGTCTTTTCCCAGCCACAAGACTTTGACACAGTATGACTACCCTCTCCTACCTTCTCATCTCCCATTTGACATTTTCTACTCTGTCATTTTTGACCTACTATGTTTATACCAGTCTGACATTCCTCAGCCTGCTCCCATGCTCCATAGCATGTCTCCTCTCTATTTGTACTTTCGTCTTACCCCTGTATCTTACTTTTCATGGCCTTTGCATCTCCCTCCCCCTCCTATTTTTCCTCATTCATTCACAGAGCTATCTTGCCCTTTGCCATTACTCCCCTTGTTCCATCTATCCTTTGCTCACTCCAAATTATCCTTACTCCTTGGCCACTCAAGTTTGTTTTCCTTCTTTACTGCCCCACCTTATAACTGCTGCTTTTCTGTCAAAACCCCTGTAGATAGTTGCCATCCACAAGTTTCACCTGTCATTCTGTCATTCTTTGTGGCTCTTATATTGCCCATGAGCTACTATGATCCTCCTCACCTCGTATTCTTTAACAACCCCATTTCACCACTCTAGCCCCTAATTTAACCTGTCCATTTTTTATGGTGTCTCTGTAGCTCTTTTACGTGCCATCATCAAGGACCCCTGGGAAAAAAAAATTAGTGCTACTACTATGCTGCTAATCTACTTGAATTTTGTGACTTATTCCCATCATGCCCATCTTCCTTCTCTGTTACATCTTGTACTGGTTTGTGTTGGCTGATGATTCAATAATTAATCAAACCAAACTAGCTGACAGCAAGACCTATCTACACTAGGGCTTCTCTTGCTGAACTGATGTCTTTCCTAATACTACTGATACTCCCCCACCCCCCTATTCACTTCTCTTATACAATCTATTTCCCTTCCCATTGCCCACTCCCTAATTTGGTTTGCCATTTCCTTCTAAATGCCCTTTGCATGATTTGCACACATTTGAACTTGATAAGCATATGGCCCATTATTAACATTCAAGTACAATTTAACATTTAAACCATCATGTTTCAATATGAAACAGTGCACACATAACTTGCAGAGTTAAAAGAAAAATATTTTTTTTCCTGAAATTACATACCCTAACTGAAAATCACATGCATGTATTAACAAAAAAAAGGAAACAGCTGTTTCCCTGTAATCTCACATTTGATCTTTGTATATTTTATCTCTTCCTGAGAAGCATAATTTAATTTGGCACTAAATATTCTTTATTTCATCATACCAACTCCTTCCTTCTATTTCCCTTCTTTACACTCCAAAGTACATTTCTTGACATCGAAGTATTTCTGTTGCCTGTATTCAACTAAGACGATCTAGTTCATGTTTTATTCATTTGCATACTGTTCACCAGAGAAGCTTGACTGTTGTCTAATGCACGTATTTGCGTCTGTGCTGTTATTCCTTTAGCTGCATTTTGTGTTGGCTTGTGTACATGTGCAAATTCAACACATTGTTCCAGTAAAGCTTCTCTGATGAACAACATGCAAATTAACAAAACAGGAACTAGATCTTCCAACATGAATACTGACACTGATAGTTATACAGAAGGCATGGCAGCTACTTCAATACAGTTACAATCCAAAGTTCAAATAAATCTGCCAAAGATAAGTGATAGTTAATAACTGCAATCAGCGAAAGTCAGCTGTATAAAATACACACAACACTTCTATTCACTGTCCTAGGTATCTAGGTCCCAAAGAAAACTCCGAATATAAATCTAGAAACAACTCTACTTTATTTGTAATATTCTCATTAAGCACTTTCATCTAATAATATAGACTTCATCAGAACACAGTCATTAGTTACATGCTGAGTTATATACAAATGTTTAACCAATCAAACTTGTTAGTTGATACATCAATTAAATATACTAATTACTTAAAGTGCTCAGTGCATTGTATTAAAAGTCTCTCAAATATTAAGTAAACTATATGGCTACACTATATAAAATCCCATATAAATATATATAAAAAAAAATCACATAAACATAAAATGTGTAATATTATAAAACACTGTTCAGTTAATATTTTCTACTCATTTATATCATTTACTACACTGGGTATATGTTCAATTTAAGCTTTGAATTCCAAGATTGGCTTTATGGAAATACTGATGTTTATCCCTGGGAGGACAGTTGCATTTAATAAGATTTGCCACCTAGTTTCTCTTTCACCCAATTTCTTACTGGTGTTACCACCCCTGGGATTAGCTATAATATGTTCTAAGATAGCGAATTTAAACATATCTCAACTAGGACTTTTGACAAGATGTCTATATAATGCATTAGTAATATCTTTTTTCCTAATGCAATAATCTTCTTCTTCTTCTTCTGGCTTTTCCTGGTTAGGGGTCACCACAGCGGATCACCTGTCTGCTCGTGATTGGCAGTGGAGTTTTACGGTGTCGAATTGCCAGCCCGGTGCCCAACCTTCTACTGAAGGCACACACGCACACCTAGGGCCAATTTGGAGTGTCCAATTCACCTACAGCATGTCTTTAGGATGTGGGAGGAAACCAGAGCACCTAGAGGAAACCCATGCGACCACAGGGAGGACATGCAGACTCCGCACAGAAGGCTCCCCAGCTGAGGATCGAACCAGAGAATCTCTTGCTGTGAGGCGACAATGCTAACCACTGCACCACCATGGCCGCCATTCCTAAATGATCGTAAATTCTATTTCTTAAGCATCTGTCTGTTTTGCCCACATAAAAACTTGGGTATTTTATACATTTGGCTAAATAAATCACATGTGTATGACAGTTCCCTTTCTTAAACCTTACTATAGTTTGGTTAATGTCTTCCAAAATAAGGGTGGTGTCTTCCATTACTGCAAAATGCTGATTGCATTGTCCACACTTGTGGGTACCCCCATCTCTTTTTATATTTTTACTGGTAATAGGCTTGCTTTCAAATTTGTTCTTTAAATTATATCCAGTTTTATATACAAACACAGGATGCTCTCCTAATACTTTGTAAATATTTTCATCCGTTTTCAAAATATTCCAATTTCCTTCCACTATTCTTTGTATGTCTTTGACATGTGTACTATATTGAAATATACATGCTCATTGAAACTTATTGTCATTTTGGTTGTTACTTGGACTACTAATGGTATTCAAAGTTCCACAAGACCCTGTACCTAATAGGGGTTTATACTTTCTACTCCATTCTTCTTTTACATATTTAATAGTATTGTCAGTAAGTCCAGTGGGGTATCCTCGTTTGCTAAACATGCTACCTATGTTGTCTAATTCCTTGAGCATATCATCGTATGCTGAAGTCATTCTAGCTGCTCCAATACATTGACCCTTTATTATGCTCCACTTCTGACTGTATGGATGACAACTATAATATTCTAAATATGAGTTACTAAATGTGGTTTTCCTATATATTTTAGATGTAAATTGACCATTTTCTGTGGAACTGTAAGTGTCTAAATATGAAATACCTTTTTTTGTCGTAATTGTATGTAAACTTCAAATAATCACAAGATTGATTAAGATAATTAAAAAACATTTCCACATCATTCATAGACCTATTCCACAGGATAAAAATATCATCCAAAAACCTAACATAACAGCTTATATAACTGTATCATCTACTGTTGAATACGCATTCTTCCTCCCAATCTAGAAGGACTAAATTAGCAAAGATGGTGCACAAGCAGCCCCCATTGCCACCCCATTGCTTTGTCTGTAATATTCTCCTTCATAGAAGATGTAATTATGCTTTAATACAATTTCCATAAACTCTAATATCAACAATACTCTGTCCCATGATAATCCAGCAAACTTTTGAATGCTTTTGCTGAACCGAGTCATTCCATCCTCTTTAGGAATGCACGAAAAAAGGTCTACTACGTTGATTGTTACAAATGTTACGTCTTCTTTACACATATCATGAGTAAGTCGACTCAAAAAGTCCCATGAGTCTTTGACTATATGTGATATCTTTTTGTATATAGGCTTCAACCATGTGTCTATAACTTTGCCAAACGGAAAAGCTTTGGATTTGTTACCAGATATTATAGGACGAAAAGGAGGGTCTTGTAAATCTTTATGCACTTTTGATATCCCCACAATAGTGGCTAACACTGAAAATTTGACACTTAAAAAGTTGTACATATCAGTGTCTATCCTATCATCTAATAGAAATTCTTCTAAATATAAATCTATTTTGTGGTGTTCTACATTCACTTCATTCAGTGACGAAACTTCATAGTTCCCTGAATTGAGTAATACGGTGTGTATTTTATTGATGTATTCAAAAGTGTCATATAATACCACACCACCTCCTTTATCTGGTTTCATAACCTGAATTTGATGGTTGCCCTGTAGTTCTTTTAAGACTTGATGTTCTTTCTTACTTAAATTATATTGCATCATTTTGTCCTTACATTTGTTTTGAAATACATACATATCTTCTGTCACTACTTTCTCATATGTAGCCAAGGTAGTATTCATCGGTGGGGTGAAGGTACTTACCTTTTTTAAAAGGCTTATTAATCACTTCATCCCTGTTCTCCTGAAAATACAAAGCTAAGTTGAGTTTCCGCATGTATTGCTTAATTTCAACTATATAATCAGTTATGTCTAAATTAGTATTAGGAACATATTTCATTCCCCTAGAAAACAGGGAGAAGTATTCCTTCTCAAATTTAAAATGAGTATAATTAAATATACTAAAATCTCCCAAGCTATAATGAATGTCATTATGTTTCACTATAATCAACTCCTTATAAAATTTTTCCTGTTCGAGTGCTGCCAATTCCCTTGAAACGTGGAATCGCTCCAATTCCTGTGTACTGGAGCTCCTTGTTTTTCCTGTCCTTGCCATCCTTGTTTCTTTCTCCTTAAAAATTCCTATTATTGTTTTTCCAACCATTTTTCCCCTATTGGCATATATATCCTCATCACAATCATCACTTCCCTCTCCTTTAGGTAACTGGCTCTTGGTTTCATTCTAATTACCCCATCTATAAGCCTGTTGGTTCTCATATTGTTCCAAATCTCTTTTTAAGTTCTTGCATTTCCTGTTTTTTGCTATTTTTGTCTACCCATTCATAATGTATATTATAAAAACTTTCCCATTCACTAAATAATAGGTCCTTCATAATAATCTCATTCATATGCTCTATTTCTGTCATACATGCACATAGCTTTTTGTCATTACATCTTATAATAAATTGCATAAAACTAAATCCAAAATTGTCAAAAAGATTAATACATTCCTGTATAGTAGTTTAATTCATTTCTACTCCCATTGGCTGTTTAGGTACCCCTATTAGGTATAGGGTCTTGTGGAACTTTGAATAGCACTAGTAGTCCTAGTAACAACTAAAATGACAATAAGTTTCAATGAGCATGTATATTTCAATATAGTAAACATGTGAAAGACATACAATGAATAGTGGAAGGAAACTGGAATATTATGAGAACAGATGAAAATATTTACAAAGTATTATGAGAGTATCCTGTGTTTGTATATAAAACTGGATATGATTTAAAGAACAAATTTGAAAGCAAGCCTATTACCAGTAAAAATATAAGAAGAAAAGGAGGTACCCACAAGTGTGGACAATGCAATCAGTGTTTTGCAATAATGGAAGACACCACCCTTATTTTGGAAGACATTAACCAAACAGTAGTAAGGTTTAAGAAAGGGAACTGTCATACACAACATGTGATTTATTTAGCCAAATGTACAAAATGCCCAAAATTTTATGTGGGCAAAACAGACAGATGCTTAAGAAATAGAATTTACGATCATTATTATTGCATTAGGAAAAAAGATATTACTAATGCAATATATATACATTTTGTCAAAAGTCCTAGTTGCGATATGTTTAAATTCGATATCTTAGAACATATTATGGCTAATCCCAGGGGTGGTAACACCAGTAAGAAATTGGGTGAAAGAGAAACTAGGTGGCAAATCTTATTAAATGCAACTGTCCACCCAGGGATAAATGACAGTATTTCCATAAAGCCAATCTTGGAATTCAAAGCTTACATTGAACATATACCCAGTGTAGTAAATTATATAAATGAGTATACAATATTAACTGAACAGTGTTTTATAATATTACACATTTTATGTTTATGTGATTTTTTTAATATATATTTATATGTGATTTTATATAGTGTAACCATATAGTTTACTTAATATTTGAGAGACTTTTAATACAATGCACTGAGCACTTTAAGTAATTAGTATATTTAATTGATGTTATCAACTAACAAGTTTGATTGGTTAGACATTTGTATATAACTCAGCATGTAACTAATGACTGTGTTCTGATGAAGTCTATATTATTAGATGAAAGCGCTTAACGAGAGTATTACAGATAAAGTAGAGTTGTTTTTAGATTTATATTCGGAGTTTTCTTTGGGACTTAGACACCTAGGACAGCGAATAGAAGTGTTGTGTGTATTTTATAAGTGATAGGGAATTGGATTGTGATTCTAGATGATGGCAGCACAATGCAGCTACAATGAATTCTCATTAATATTAGTGAAATGGGATACCTTGTACTGTCATTTTCTTAATCTCACTAATAACCTGTGAGCTTTAATTTATTATTGACATACTGCTACTTTTCCCAAATCATTTTATAACAGTGCTTGCTACTCCCTCATCCTGATAAAGTATTAAATGTCATGACACCAAGTGGAAAAATATGTTTTCTGGCTTTTGTATGTAACAATAGGTACTGCACAAAGCAGTACTACCATTGTTGTCTTTTGTGTAAACATAGCACAGAATTATAGCAATGCAGAATCTTCAAAAACACCTCTATATGATATTTTCTGTACCCCCTTAGGTCTCAGAATAATGCTTGCTAGCACACAATAGGTTGCTAGTAATGTGTAACCTATTTTGCTGCTATTTATGAAAAGTACAATGTCAAATTGTGGATTCCACTGTCATTTTAAAACCATGCACCTTGCTTTCCCATTAAAATAAATACAAAATAAAGTGACACAGTTCTACTCAGAAAATTACGTTTTTCCATCACTTTTGTATTAATATCTGTTTTGCAAAGCAATACTACTTTAATTTGCTGATGCACAAGATGGTATCAGACAATAACTCCATCACTCCAACTCTTTGTCTTCTCTCAGGTATCTCAGCATAGTGCTTGTTAGCAGCATGGGATTATTCTGTGCTAACAATTTACATCACTAAATACTGTTATGGTGCTAACAATGTGTGTCCCATCTTCTTTAACTTAACATTACATTACCAGGTACGAGATTCTGAGGTTATTCTGTGATTATTGTAAAATGTTTCACCTTGATTCCCCTTTACTGCAAAATTCAAATTAAAATTGTTGCTTTTTACCATGGAATAGTGCTATGTTGGTAACGTGTTCCACATCTGTTTCTTTAACTGAACAGTACAACATGAAATGCTGGTTTCTACACTCATTTTACAATGCTGCACCTTGCTTTACTATCATGGTAACATATAAAATAAAATGTCACAGTTTCCCCATCAACTGAACATTAGTGTCTATTGTGCAAAGCAGTACTAATTTAAATATGCAACAAAATCTAGAAGATTTAGGATTTTTGCCTGGAAATGTTTACATAGATATTTTTATACCCCAAGTAGACTCCAGAGAATTTTTCCTCAGGCAGACAGCAAATGTTAGAGGTGTGAAGGAGAAGAAAGAGGTAATTAGGAACATATTTTCTGGAAGTACGATGAGTTGGTGAACTTTAGGGATTCCCTGCGGGATGCACTGTTGGAGATGCTGGGTGGGTAGATTGGTATAATGAGGGAGATGATTTTTCTGAGCTATGATACAGAATAGGAATTGCCTAGACACGGTGAGGCCTTGCTGTGTCTAATAATGGTGGCTGCCAAAAAAGCAATTACTAGAAAATGGAAATCAAAATCTAAACCAACTGTACTAGAAGTAGTGAATATAGTAACAGAGATAAAAGAACTGGAACTAAGATCTTTAGAAAAGGGTAGGAGCAAACTGCATAGGAAAAATGAGAATTGTGGGAACGATACATCCAAGGGAGGAATGAGGTTTAAAAGGCAGCAGGACTTAAATGAACTATGTAATGCTTGATGGAAAATGATTGGGTAGATTATAAGTGAAGTATACTGTTTGCAACTGGGAGTGTGTCAGTATGGTTTGTGATGTAAAATGCTTGCAACTAGGATTGTGCTGGTGTGGTTTGTTTTAATTTATATAAATGTATGATTGCCTGTGTAGTAAGTGATGGTTTAATAAAGAGGTGTCTTGCTTAAAAAAAGACTGGAACTGAATGATTTATGTAATATTGCTTAGCTTATATGATATACAGCAATATATGTGAAGTATAATGTTTGTTATGTTAATGTAGTTTGATTACTTTTATATGAATGCAAGTTTGCCTATGTCACAAGTGAGAATTCAATAAAGGTATTTGAAAGCTGCGGATTCAAAGTCAGACTGTCGATCAGTCAAGAGTGGAGTCCCACAGGGCTTGGTCCTGGGTCCTCTCCTATTCGGCATCTACTTCTCAGAAGTCCAGGCCAACACAGAAGTACTCTGGCTGAATAAGTTCACTCATGACTGCAAGTTAGGAGTCATTATCAACTCCCCAAGTGATGCAGACATTCTACAAAAGGGCCTTCCTGAGACCAATGACTGGTGTCGGAACCATGGCCTGAAGCTTAATGCCAAAATATGTGTTATCATCACCTTTGGAAAAAACTCAGTTCCCTTGAATTACCACATTGATGGGAGCCCACTGAACACTGAAGGGCCATAAGAGATCTGGGCACCCAGGTCGACAGCAACCTCACCTTCGAGCATCGCATTGCCACTGTGGTCAGAAAGTCTTTCTACGTGGCACATCTTATAACCAAAGGTTTTGCATCCAGGAAGAAAGAGGTCATCATCCCTCTGTACTTATCCCTCATTAGACCAAGCATTGAATATAGTGCACTGTTTGGCATGTACCTGACCTGACCAGACACCTACAACAGCTGGAGAGGCCACAAAAGTACCTCACAAAAATAATCCTAGGCCTTAAACACGTGTCCTAAATGGGCAGACCCAAGAAACTTTAGCTGTTCTCATTCTCTTATTGTCTACTTAGAGGTGATCTCTGCTTGATTTACAAAGCCATGTCCAACCCAGCCCTACTTGAAATACCACACCTAAAGAAATTCCCCTGTGCCACATGCTCCAGAGATCACAACCTCATTACCACAACTGACAGAACATGCTGGAGGGACAGGTTTATCTCCCAAAGACTGCCCATACTCTGGAATAAGCTTCCCATTCATGTTAAGCAAAGCACCTCAATGGCCCTTTTCAAGAGAAATCTTGATGAGTGGATGGGTAACAGAAAGTTCACTCCAGGGATCATTCCAGTTGTACTACTGGATACGGGAACTGTAAACTAACATCAGGTGGCATGGTACCTTGGTAATTTTTTTTTTTTGGGGCTAGGTTTATAAAGGCTCCAGGGCCATTAGCCTAGTACACACCTATGAACCTATGAAACTAGGAAAAAAAATAACTGCTTGTTTCACAAAAGGGATTCCACAGATGAGTGCTATATTGCTCTTAATGCCTGTCTTGCTTCAGGTATCTAAGAATTTTCCAAAATTGTTACCACATAATGCTAGTTTGAAACAATGTATGCCTGTCTGTTTTAATTTAACTGTGCAATTTCAGATGTTGCTTCCCGCTGTCACTTTAAAATGTTTTTTTTTTTTTTTGCTTCAGTATCATGATAAAAATGAGACATAAGATGTCTCCATTAAAAATGTGCCTGTATTCGTTCTGTATTATTGATTTTGAAAAACAATGCTACATTATCTCACTACATAAAAAGCTAAGACACAACAGTGCTACATTTTTAAAACCTTTCTCTTGTTTCTAGTTTCACTATTTCTTGTCTCAGTTATCAATTCATGTACATCATATGATGTAAAATAATCAATTACTTCATTTTATCTCCTGTGCTAGAATGCTGTATCTACTCATAATACATATACATTTTATATAAAGAAACACTTGTACTTATATCATTTGCAAACAACTTAAAGGAATAAACATTACAGCATGGCTTTATATTGCCACAGTAATTTTAATGCAGCATTTACACACTGTTTTACACAATCACTCCCCATAGTGTTTCTTAGACTATTTTGTAACTGCTATCAATGCATGCATTAACCATTTGTTTATTTGTATTATCTTCCTTTGTAGCCTTTCTAAATCAATATCAATAATTTTCATTGGAAATGACACTCAGTATGCCCATCAAACACCCTCAACTAGTATTTTCTATTTCTAAATTATTAATCTTCTGCAAGCCAACATTCAACATTAACAACTGAATGATTTATTTGGACATGGCTCTGTTGTAACACTGCTGCCTTCCTTCAAATTGCTCTGTCCTTCTGGATGAGATACACTTGCCCAGCAGACTCAAAATATAAATGTTTGCTTATCAAATTGACTGTTGCTTTGAGGAGTCCTGGCTATGACCCAAATTCATGTAGTTGTTGGGTGGCTGGAGAAGGAATAACAAGGCTTACATCTGCTTGCCACTGTCTTGGGGGGAGGGGGTCAAGTGTGTGTGAAGGGTATGCCAGACGTCTTGTCCAATTAGATCCAGTGATGAGAGTCAGAAGCAAGAGACAGGATGGGATGAGAGGGCTCTAGAGGAAGTGCTTCATCACTAAGGTACTGCCATTCCCTCAGCAAGTGGCCATAAAAATTCCTTCACTCATGCCATTTCAGGTTACACTGCATAATCAAAACCATTTTCATACCATGACATACATGATGAAACCATTCTCATATCACGACATACATAATGAAACCATTCTCATACCACGACATACATGATGAAACCATTCTTATACCACGACATACATGATGAAACCATTCTCATACCAAGACATACATAATGAAACCATTCTTATACCATGACATACATGATGAAACCATTCTTATACCACGACATACATGATGAAACCATTCTCATACCACGTACATGATGAAACTATTCTCATACAACAGCATACATGATGCTGCAGGTGGCTCTGGTCCTCTCCATTTCCAGCTCCACTTTCCTACTACCCATTTACCAAATCATCAGTTATCCCAAGTAGCTGACAGACTCTGTTTGGGGGGGGGGGGTTGCACTAGGCATAGGGGGTAAGAACAAGAGTTCACCTAACATTCTTCAGCCCTCAGTAATATTTTCTTTCTTGCATTATCATTCCCTACCACACTCAGTCTTCTCCACCTGCTTTTCACTCCCTTCCCCTCACCAGGACCTTCTTCCTTCTTCCTCTTCATTGGTACTTATAAACTTTTCCTTAAGACTGTAGCACGTTAAGACTGGCTTACTGGGTCAGGGATGATGTGGGTTGATAATGCTTCACTAGACTCTCATTTCAGTGATACTGATAAACTGTAACTGAAACATTTTAAAGTGACATCAGTCAATTGTTATAAGTGCTTTCAAACAAACTGTCAAAAAAACATGTGGACACATTTACCACAGAGCAGCCATTTTTATGTAATCGCCAGGCACATCTTCCTGTGTCTAGCACTCCCCTAGAGGTGTCTATGGGCCATCCTAGAAGGCTAATAACCCTGTGTCACTGACAATATAGGACATTTACATTTCACTTAAATAACAATAGAAGATTATAAAGAGAAACAGTTGTAACATTAACATTTGTGATGAATGTTAATAAAGCTGTGTATCTGAGAAAGTAAAATGCCCTGACAAAAATGTCTATGCCATAAGTAAACTTCAAAGAAGTATATACAGATAAAAGTTGCATTTACTAATATATATATATATATATATATATATATATATATATATATATATATATATATGAGATTTGTACAGATCCCCAATGGCACTTTCTGCCGAAGCAGAAATCACCAAACATTTTTAACCAAAAGTGCTGTTCACCGAAGCAGCACTTTCAGTTAAGTATGCTGGATGTCCTTCAAGGATGCATCTGCAGTCATAACATATGGGTTGTCCTGCCTCAGGCAGCCCTTCGGTCGGCCGGATTCCAAAGTCTGGGTCTGGCCTCGGCTGATGTCGCACCTTCCCCGACGTCAGAGCGTCTGGGGTATAAAAGCATCAGCCGATACCATTTTCCTCAGTCTTTCTTACCGCGCGGTGCCCGAAGCAAAAGCTGTTCGCAAGTGCCGGTCGGTCAGATCCAGTGATTTCAGCTACCAAAAACTTCGAAAAAGCTACGTACCCCGTTGGGGACTCTTTCTTGCCTCAGCCGATGTCAGGAAGGACAAGGAACGACACTCGCGGCCCGCGGTTTCGACTGAAACCACGGTAAGGCCTACCGCGAGTGTCTCAGTTTCGGCCGAAACCGAGTCCTCGGAGATTCCTTCATCCGAATCCACTCAACTGACCACCGCGGCCCGGGAGGCCCCGGCTGAGTCGGCTACCGAGCTACCTACTGAAACCGGTGCCCAGGATATGTCCAACACCATACCTTTGGACATATCTACTCCTACACGTGGGGCAGCTAGGCCCCCTGCTTCCATGTCCATTAAGGCCTTTTCTAGGTCTAAAGCTGCTAAACTTTCTAAAGCTTTGCCTCCCAAGACTACCTCCCACAGGCCTTCCTCTAGTTCTCAGATCCTCAGCCTTGCAGAGGACCTTATTTCTTTAATTAGAGGTTCACACCCTCACCCGGACAGGGCCTCTCACCCTCCACCAGACAAAAGGCCCAGGACTGAGCCTTCTGACCCACACTCTTCAGATGAGTCCTCGGATGGTTCTGAGTTGTCAGACCACCAGGAGGAGGCTTATTCACCCTATGAGGATTCTGATGCTGAAGAATCTATCCCTTCGGCCTCCCCTCCTGAAGAGTTTTCCTTTGGTGAGACTCTACACTCCATGAGAGAGCATTTTCAATGGCAAGGTCAGGAATTCTCTGATTCTAGAAAAAGATTAAGGACCTTTTTACATTTGCCTCAGCATAGGCCCTTAGCTATACCTCCTGTTTTGAATGTAATTGATGATGTGTACAATGATGTCAGTACGGCCCCTGATACTCTCCCCCCGGCCCCTGCCAAACCTGACAGATACTACAGGGTCCCGGATTCTCATTTTCATCTGTATAAAGCCCATTCTGCAGACCCAGAAACTATTACTCTGGGCCCTAAAGGGGCTGCGGCTGCCACTGCCAAAAATCCTCTACCTTCTGAAAGAGAGTCTAGAGCTTTAGAGAGATGGGGAAAGAAGGTATATACTTCTGCAACTCTTTCCGTCAGGGCACTAAATTGTCAATTTCACATGATACAGTACCAAGAGTATTTGTTAGATGAACTGAACAAGAAGCTTTCTTCTCCTGAGCCCCTTGACCATAAATTCCTTCAGGATTTGGTACACAATTCACAGCAGGTTAGTAATCATTTCTTAAAGTGTGGTTATGATGCATTGGAGGCTTCATTTAGGTCAGCTATGATTGGGGCAGTTATTCGTAGGCATGCCTGGCTGAAGGAACAATCTTTGCCAGACCATGTTAAAGCTAAACTCCTGGATGCTCCAATGGAGAAACAAAATTTATTTGGCTCCTCTGCATAGGAGGTCTTAAAAAGTATGAAGAAAAGGCAAAATCTGTGCAAACAGTTAAGGATTTCCTACAAGTACAACCACTGAGATTCAGCAGAAACTGGCCTACTAAGAATTGGTCCTTTCCAGACTCGGACAGAGCCCAGGGAGGCAGGAACAGATGCCCCAGAGGCAGAGGCCAATCTAGGGGTTCTTACAGAGGCCGTCAGTGGCAGCCTGCCAACCAGAGAGGTAGTGCAACAGCAGCAGCACCAACTACTACACCAGGACAGGCTCAATGACTTTACTCTGATTCCACCCACCAGGGCTCAACTGGAAGCACCCTTGGGCAGAAAGCTTGCTTTATTCTCAAAAAATTGGCATTATATTACAAGGGACACATGGACACTGCAAATAATAGACAAAGGATACAGGTTCCACTTCCACACTTTGCCAAAAAGAAACGGAATGCCAAACCTACCACCAAATCAGAGGGCAGAGGCTTTAAAGCAGATCAACAACTTGCTTCAAATGAAAGCTATAGAAAAGGTACCACTTTCAGAGCAAGGCCAAGGATTTTACTCCAGACTATTCCTTGTACCAAGAAAAGAAAATCAATGGAGGCCTATTCTCGACCTGTCTGCACTGAATACTTACCTCATTGTGCCAAAATTCAAGATGCTGACCCTACAGCAACTTCTTCCCATGTTGGGCAAGGAGTCTTGGCTGGTGACTCTAGATCTCAAGGAGGCATACCTGCATGTCCCTATTCAACCAAACTGCAGAAGACACCTCAGATTTCTTGCAGGATCAGAGCATTATCAATTCTCAGCATTGCCCTTTGGCTTATCTACTGCGCCCAGAGTATTCACGAAATGCCTGGCATCAGTAATTGCACACTGCAGACTTCAGGGGATTCAAATCTACCCTTATCTGGATGACTGCCTTATACAAGCGGACAACAAGGTAAATTTGATAAAAGACATGGCCTATGCCATCCACCTACTACAGGCATTGGGATACACAGTCAACATCCAAAAATCAAGACTGGTTCCATCCCAAAGGATAACCTTTCTGGGTGCGGATCTAGACACAACCGCCCAAATGGCCTTTCTCACAGAAGAAAAACAAAAACAACTTCCGGATTACTTCATGAATTTGACAAGACAAGCTCAGTTTACTGCAAGGAAAATCCTGCAGGCCCTGGGTTACATGGCATCCTGCATAATTCTGATACCACAGGCTAGGCTGCATATGAGAAAATTACAATGGTACTTAAGGAGTGTATGGTCTCAACACAGTCAGTTTGGAAACTTTGATACCAATCATTCCTTGCCTTCAAAAGGAATTCCTGTGGTGGGCTCAGGCCTGCCAGTCCAATAGAGGGTTGCCTTTCAACAAACCAAAAACAAAACAAACCATCACCACGGACGCTTCAGACCGAGGATGGGGAGCACACATGGAGGGCAAATGTATCCAAGGCCTATGGTCTCAAGGACAGCTACACATGCACATAAACCAAAAGGAAATGCTGGCAGTGATGCATGCAATCGAGGCTTTCAAACCCTTCCTCCATCAAGGCCACCTGTTAATAAGGACAGACAACACCACGGTCATGTGGTACATAAAAAAGCAGGGAGGCACACACTCCTACCCTCTATGCCGGCTGGCTATGAATCTATGGGAGCTATGCCTGAAACTCAATATCCAACTGCAGTCCCAGTTCGTGCCAGGAAAGGAAAATACACTGGCAGACAGCTTATGCAGAACTACCATGGATGCACACGAATGGATGCTGCACCCAGACATCTTCCAACTCATAACAAAGGCATGGGGAACACCGGAGATAGATCTGTTCGCCTCCCCCCTCAACCATCAACTGAGGACATTCTGCTCAAGGACATACCATCTACAAGCATGGAGGGTGGGCTCTCTCTCTTTCAGCTGGAAAGCTCTAAAAGTATATGCCTTCCCACCTCTCCTTTTAATGTACAAGGTTTTACTGAAGATCAGGGAGGAACAGCCAAGAGTGATTCTGATAGCTCCAGACTGGCCAAGGCAACACTGGTATCCACTACTGAGGAGCATGTCACAGGCAAAACCATGGCCTCTCCCCCTATGGCCTCTTCTTCTGATGCAGAACAATTTCAAGATCATGCATCCCAAATTAAAAACATTGCAGCTAACTGCCTGGAAAATCCCTTAAATCCAAAACAAAATGTTTTATCACAGAGAGTGAAGGACATTATCATGGAAGCTCGCCGGCCTTCCACAAGGAAGACATACTCAGCTAAATGGAAACAATTTTTCATTTGGAACACATCAAAGGGCTTAGATGTGACAGTGGCAAGCATGACACATATTCTGGAATACTTAGCAGAACTGTTCCACAATGGCCTTTCCTATTCTTCCATTAAGATTCATGCCTCAGCAATTTCAGCAGAATACAATGTGGATCCACCTATCTTCTCACACCCTCTCCTCAAGCAATTTCTGAGAGGGATCAAAAATATCAAACCTCCAAGATAACCCCCTTTACCTGCTTGGGATCTCAACTTTGTCTTGGAGAAACTAACACTTCCTCCCTTTGAACCAGCAGGAACAGCGGATCTTCAGTTTCTCTCTTGGCAAACTGCATTCCTTCTGGCAATAACTTCAGCAAGAAGAGCATCTGAGTTACAAGCGTTAATGGCAGTACAGCCATTTCTTATCTTCCATCAGGACAGAGTTACACTAAGAACTAATCCTACTTTTATGCCAAAGGTGGTATCTAGGGTATCCTTGAACCAAGCAATTCACTTGCCTACGTTCTTCCCAAATCCACAGAATAGAGGGGAAATACTTCTGCACACCCTGGATATACACAGACAACTACGCTACTACTTGGACAGAACTAAAAGTAGCAGAAAAACTGACCAACTATTTGTAGCATATGCTGCTGGGGTGCAAGGAAAAGCAATTTCCAAACAGACTATTTCAAAATGGATAGGAAATTGCATTTGATTTTGTTACTCCTTTCATGGAAAGTCAGTTCCTGCAAACATCAGGCCTCATTCCACAAGGGCCACGGCCACCACTACAGCCTTCCTACGAGGGGTGGCTACCAAGGACATTTTAGAAGCTGCTACTTGGAGCTCCGTGCATACATTTACCAAACATTACAATCTACCTTTATACTCCAGATCCAGAGCAGGCTTTGCTACTGCAGTCCTGCAGGGGATCTTAACTACACCATCTTTTTCTTAGTACCTCCTCCCCCAGATTGGCTATGGTATTCTACCCATATGTTATGACTGCAGATGCATCCTTGAAGGACATAGTACAGTTTTGTACCTACCATAAATGTAGATGTCTGATAGGTATGCATCTGCAGTCAGGTTTACCCTCCCTCCTACCCCTCTGTGGTATTCCTAGGGTGTTTACCCCTCTTTTAGCTAGCTGGGGGAATCTATTATGGTGTATTTGTTTGTATATACATGTATATATATATATATATATATATATATATATATATATATAATTTTGCAAATGTTTGGAATTCTATTGCATTTATCCAAATTTAGCCTTCCTAGAGGGCACCTGGCATTTGGGGCAAGAAAAACTGAGGAAAATGGCATCGGCTGATGCTTTTATACCCCAGACGCTCTGACGTCGAGGAAGGTGTGACATCAGCCGAGGCCAGACCCAGACTTTGGAATCCGGCTGACCGAAGGGCTGCCTGAGGCAGGACAACCCATATGTTATGACTGCAGATGCATACCTATCGGACATCTACATTTATGGTAGGTACAAAACTGTACTTTGTGCTGGTCACACTAGGGTGCAGTTAAGGGAGAATTCCCTTTTCCCCACTGCAGTGCGACCTTGGAGTAAGAATATAAAAGTAGGGGGGTGTGGGGGCACAGCCCACATGTCGGGGCAGGGGGGCTTGCCCCCCTGCATAAAAGAAGATTTATTGTTTTTTTTTTTTTTTAGAATGCACTTTAACAAAAGCGCATTTGGTTATTGTGGATTCGGAGTATTGAACTTTTGTTCAATAGTCCTAGATCCATATATATATATATATATATATATATATATATATATATATATATATATTTATTTATTTATATGGGTCTACTTCATACCATCAAAATCCCACGTTATCGAATCCCTCATCGTTGAGACAAAATCAATGAATACCCACTTCAGCGAAAGATCAGACCATCGAATATATTCCCAGGGTAAGTAACCATTCATACCAAAAGTCACGAAAACTAAATTTCACCATCCCCAACAAACCCAGGTGGGGGCTATGGCCCCACATCCCCCCTAACTAAATATACCAACACAGAGATCACATTATAGTTGAGAAAAGGACAAAGTTCACCTTGTTGGCCAACAGGTTACTTATCCTGGGAATAGTTTTGCCGATCTGGTCTTTCGCTTAAGTGTTTTTTGTTGATTTCATCTCGACAATATGGGATTTGATAATGTGGGATTTTGATGTTTTTAATTAGGCCCATTTATATATATATATATATATATATATATATATATATATATATATATATATATATATATATATGTGGTGTGTGTGTGTGTGTGTGTGTGTGTGTGTGTGTGTGTGTGTGTGTGTGTGTGTGTGTGTGTGTGTGTGTGATTTACTATCAAAAAGTTGAAAGTAAAATAAAAGCTATTCCCTTGATCAAACTGACATTCCAAATCTGACAATGTCACTTGTACGAAATGTTGAATATCATCACCTCAACTTTCACATTCGAACAAATTCAGAATGTCAGGAAGTTGTGCTAAGGCTGGTGTATGAATTGTATGTCTACAGCACAAGTTTTTGCAGTTTTGTAGGGGGCAAGCCCTTCTGCCCCCCACACCCCCTACAACTTGTATATTCCAACTCTGAGATTGCACTACATTGAGGAAAAGGGCAAATTTCCCAATCCCCACTGTAGTGCGATATGTTATCAGAATGTCAGATGCGCATTAGCGAATGTACACTACCATTTGCTAATGTGCATTTGAACATTTTCAGAATGGCATTACGGAAAGTGGAAAAGACGCATTTGACCATCCCAGTTTCTTGTAAGTGCCATTCCACATTTTAATAGCAAACCATATATATATATATATATATATATATATATATATATATATATATATACACACACACACACACACACACACACACACACACACACACACACACACACACACACACACACGAACAAATCCAGTATATAATTGAAAAATTCAATCATATCTATCAAGATCAGTAGTCTTTTGTGCAGATGAATCCAAAGTAATAGCAATCTTGTTGTTGTTACCCCTCTAAGTTGAGGTGACAGTCCAAAGTCAGCTAATATTCTGTACATATTTTCATTTTAGTCTGTTGAAAAAGTCTATTGCATTGGTTCATTCCTACCTCTCTCCTGCACAGTCCTTTACTGTTTTCCCTTTGCCCACCCACCCATTTCACTTCTTTCCTATCTACACCATTTTAACACTTTTAATCTGGTCTAGAAATATAATCAAACAGCACACACATAAGTGAAATAAAAACAACAAAGAAGCTCTTCAATTTTGACTTCTATGATTGCATGGAATTTGGCACAGTCCACCAATGCCAAGTGGTAGTGAACAGCTCTCAGTGGTGCGGTTACCTCCATGCAATGGTGCTTAAATATGCTGTGCTAAGATAACACACAGTGAAAGTAGAATAAAGAATTATTTTATTGCATTATAAGTGCTTATTTAAAACTATTAGATACCTCTGGATTCAAGCCCTGTATCATCTGGGCTCAAAAGGTAATTTCTCAATGCACTTACATCTGCTGCCACAGGATCATCTAAACAGCATGTGTGTTTCTTACACTCAGTACTATTCACACTGCTGACTGCCATGCCTCTCCACTGAACATGCTTGCATGGAGGTAAGCAAATAGAACTCTCATAATTTTATCAATGAAGCAGAGGCTCATATATGTTCCTCGCTTAACTATAAACAAATGGGGCAAGCAGTATAAATGTGTATTTTGCATGTGCAAAGACTTTGCCATTGATTATGCAAGCCAGCTGCTTGGTGGTACACTATGGAATGTGCACACTAGCATGAGTTACCAATGTTAATTGCTCATTTAGTCGTCATCCTATGAAAGTACAAGTAAAAACACAAACAAAGGGAAGGCACTTTTTAAGGGAAGAACACATATTTACACTGTAGCCATGTGCTACCTGCACCTATGCACTGAAACATGGCCTTGCAGTACTTGTTCCCAAATATATCAACTACACTACAGAAATAAATAAAAGTGCTTTCTTGTATACCATGTACATCTTTACATTGACAATTCACATTTAGATTTTCCAGTACTTGTAGCAATGTGGACAGGTGTTTGCATATAGTTTGCAAAGCTGTCATTTTAAGGTATACTTGCACATTGGAAACACAGCAGCAAATGGTGCACTTTGCATACTCATTGATCTAGTAACATGCAGATCTTTAGTATCTTGACAGTTGTACATGGCTAGCCATCCATTTCAGACAGCTATCCCAACATCTTGTCTCAAACATCTAATGCTGATGTCATCCACAATAAATTCTCCTGCAGCATTGGAAAAATCAGACTTGTACCATGGTACTTGTGTTAAATACTGAGTTCTCTTGTTGGTGTACTTAGTTACATAGGGATTCTAGTCTCACTGCAGTCAGTTGATGGGTGTGGGTATGTATCTGTCTAGTCAGAAAAGTATAACTGTGTATCCTGCAGTCATCAGTACAATCCCATGGAGTACCAATAATGTGACAGCTGTATATGCTTACACATCCATTTTATTCAGGCCTCCCAACATCTTCTCTCAAACATTCACTGCTGATGTCATCCACAAATTGTTCTGCAGCATTATAAAAGTCAGACGTGTGCCATGGCACTTGCATTAAATACTGAGTTCTCTAGTCAGTGTGCTTAATTAGGGAGGGGTTCTAATCTCACTACAGTTAACTGGTGTGTGTTTGTTCAGTCGATTGCCATTCAAGAGATGATTTCACACCTGCATGTAGGACACTGCTATAGCCATCCTCTTCTCACCAGACACTGCTGACGTTATCACTTGTAAATAGTTGTCTGACATTCTCCAAGTCAGACTTGTGCTGTTGCACTTGGATTAAATACTAGCTTCTGTAGTTGGTGTTCTTAGGAGTTCTATTCTTACTGCACTCAACTGGTGTGTGTATGTGTGTGTGTGTCTGTGTGTGTCTGTGTGTGTGTGTGTGTGTGTGTGTGTGTGTCTAGTCAGAAGAGCATAGCTGAATGTCCTGGAGTTCTCAGTACAATCCCATCGGTACTAGTATTTTGACAGTTGTACATGCCTATACATCACAATATCATCTCTCAAACATCCGATGATGATGTCATCCACTATAAATTGTCCTGCAGCATTGTAGAAAGTCTGACTTTGTTCTGTGGTGCTTGCATTAAGTACTGAGTTCTCTAGTAGGTGTACTTAGGTAGGGGTTCTGTTCTCACTGCAGTCAACTGGTTTGTGTCTGTGTGTTTGATCAGTTGGTTGACATTCAAGAGACCATTTTACAATTCCATGTGGGACTCTGCTATTACCATCCTCTTCTCACCAGACACTGTTGTTGTCATCACTTGTAAAGTGTTGTCCAAAACTCCATAAGTCAGACTTGTACTGTGACACTCACGTTAAATACTGAGTACTCTAGTCAGTGTACCTTAGGTAGGTGCTCTGTTCTCAGTGCAGTCAATTGGTTTGTGTGTGTGTGTGTGTGTGTGTGTGTGTGTGTGTGTGTGTGTGTGTGTGTGTGTGTGTGTGTGTGTGTGTGTGTGTTTGTGTGTGTGTTTATTCAGTTGATTGACATTCAATAGACCATTTTACACCTGCATGTGGAACACTGCTATTACCATCTTCCTCTCACCAGACTCTGCTAATGTCATCATCTATGAAGTATTCTCCAACACTATAAAAGACAGAGAATTGTGCTGTGGTGCTTGTGTTAAGTGCCATGCTCTGTAAATAATTAGGTATGGGTTAACAGTTAACTGTTTTTGCATTCAACAGTCAGTATGGTAACAATATCCAAGCCCACAGCTATGTCCAGCCTCCCTCCAAACATCTTGTTGTAGCATACAATGATTATGTCATCTTGTGTAACATGCACTCTGACAGTATTTTTGTGCTGTGGCAGTCACATTAACGACTGTGTTTACAAGCTACTTTAACTACACATATAGGTGTTCTAATCTGACAGAAGGCAACTTTGAGACAATTTTACACATGGATGTGACTCCACATCCATGCCCTACACTCTTCCCAACATGTTCTCCTCAGCATACAATGATGCTATCACACTCCATAAAGGGAAATGTGACAGTGTTACAGTCAGACATATGTGGTGTTGCTACTGTGACATTGCATGGTATTCATATTCTATGCCTACAGAGGTGTAATGTTCAAATCAGGCCCAGTTTACTGCTGCATGTGGTTGGTGGTACATTATGGTCATTGTATAATCTTTAGAATAGCTCTTCATTTCACTACAACTTGGGGTAACTTTCATGTAGCCCTATGCATCCTCCTATTTCCTCTGGCCCCAACATCCTTTCTGCAGAGAAGTGGAGGATGTTCTCATGTCAAATATGCATACACACATCATGAAGCAGAGTCCTTCTATGAGTCTCTGCAAGCCATCTTCAGACCACTGCATGTGTGATTGATATTTCTGCCTTAATTTGATTTAATGTATTGATGGACATTGATACCATTGCATTACATGCTCCTTCTATAATAGCTAGTAATATGCCCCTGATAACTGGTGACATGGTATGATATACTTAAATGTATATTTTTGGTGTATTAGGACATATGTTGTAGTGGAGCAGATCAGCTGTCTACACAGTTCACATTCCACCATCACAGTGACACTTTCAGTATGGCATAGGTGTGCATATGTCTGCATACAATCATTACATGCTCTGTGACACACATCAATATAAATTCATATTGATTATGTGGTCACATAAGTCTTGTCTCATACACATGTTATGTTGTGATATACACAAGTGTATCACATGTTTTGATAAAATTGCAACCCTGTGGAATTCATTATATGTGCACTTGTGTTGCTATACCTAAGGATTATTTAGGTGGTCAGTAGTGCCATTGTGTGGCTGTTAGCATTTGTGTCAGGAAATGTTATGCATGAGCCATAAACAACTGATTTGTAATATGTCCTGATATGGCATCAGGCTGCTTAGACACAACTTGCCCATGAAATACATATAGGTATATGTTGTGCAATTGATGTAAGTACATGCCATTGGTACAGTTGTATGACTGTGTGCATAGTACCAGTGTGTGGAATGTGATAAATGACCAATGTTGTATTTGTAGGTCTTTTCAGAAATCAATTTTTCCAAAAATTTGAAATGTTAAGTGGAATATACAGCTAAGCACAGATGTGCATGTGGATGCCACTAGACATAACCAACAGGAGGAAACAGACAATCCTCTAGCTGACAGTTTGTCGCACATGTCACCACCCTGTCACCACTGGCCATTGGCCACACTATACAGGCAAACATTACTCAGTTTGTATTCTAATGAGGGCAGCACATCTGTGCATTTTCTATGGCTAATAACACAGAATCAATGGACCCTGACAACATCACAGGTTGCCTATAGGGTGACTCAAAACATGGACCAACCAGACATGGTTGGATTCATATTTCAACACAACCTCCAGATGGACTGTGTTCCCATAGAAGGGTGTAAATCAACATGCATCCTTCTGACTGTGGGTATAGACACATCACAACTCTCTTCATCTGTGAGGTAGACCAGCAAGTCATCATGGACCTCTTTTAAAAGGACACAAGTAATATCATGACTGTGTGTGAAAGACGTGTGATTTGTTCATGCTACATCATGTCTGTTACATCTGTTTAATGTCCTCAACAAGGGCATGCATGATGACAACACTGTCATCCTGAGTAACTTGACCTGGCCAAGGTATTTGACATAAATCCACACTGAGGAATTACTGCGACATTGTCACAAGTGGCCATAAACACCTATATCAATATCACCAAGCTGGTAGACCACTGGATGACCTATGTAACAGATAAATATGTTGAAGTGTGTGAAGTGACCTATATCTAGAGCTCAATGATCAGGTCTGTATCTCAGGGCTGTGGGCTAGGCCATTTTCTGTTCATTATTTAAGTCTCATATGTCAGTAATGACTTACACATCCTGTGTCCAAACAGCTTTGTGGAGGACTGCAGATTGTGGATAGTCATTGAATCCAAGCATAATATTAGTATAATACAGACAGTATCAACACACACACAAAGAATTGCTGCCACAGCCATGGAGACACAGTAGATGAACAAAAATTATGGGTGGATTTGTTACATTATAAAAGCAAATACACAACCTAATTGTAATACAAACAGCACACCCCCATGAGCAGACCAACTGATATGTGACCTGTGTACTCAGGTAGATGGTATAAAGAACATCCACCAGGATGTGCCCACAGTGGTGACTACTCCCTTGTATGTAACAACTCCTGAGTATGTGCAAGACATCCACATCAAAGGGCATTATCGTTCCATAGTTCTCAACCCTCATCACACCAATAACTGTGTGCAATGCCTCCTCTTCATGTACGTTAAAACACATCTTCCAGGGGTGAGTTACTCAAGTGTACCACATTTGCCACAGTGACATCCCACACATCATATTGGCCATACCAATTTTTTTTTTGTTGCATACACATTAGTGGTTGATGGTGTGGAACTTCCATCAAGATATGTATTAAAAAGATGTATGTGTGATACATGTTCCTGTGATGCACACAGTAAATACATATCTGAATGACAACATTGATGGCATGGGTTACACTTGTAACAGTGTGGAGTGTGCCATATAAATGTCATGCACACCTGTTAACTAACCAGGTTTGCTTGTAGTTGCAAATACAGGTGTGACAGTGTCTCTCTTAATACCTCCATCAGATGCTACATTTTCAGGAAGGTATGCTTCATTCCCTCAGAGATTGCTGACAAATTATAATAATTGTACAAGTGTGTTCTTGCAGAACCATCTATGATCACTCACAATCACAGATGTTATGTCAAAGACATGGGGTTACTGGTGGTATTATTCTGATATTGTCCATGATTGTGCATGCTTCTGTCTACTGTTGTCCATGATCCTGTTACTACGTGTTACATTTGATTGAGACCTGTGCTGACATTACATTCATATTCAGGCAACTCATTTTGCACAACTTCACAATATGCACCTAACCCCTATTGTATATATATCGGCCCTGATTCCCTGATATATGTCCTCTCCATTGTTCATGTCTGGATGCTTATAGCACAAAGAATCTTCTCCACTGATATGTCACCTTGTGTGACAGTCACATAATATACAATAACTGCAATCCGTACTGTATCATGTCAATATGTGATTAGTGTTCATGCTACTACTGTCTTCACTGACATGCCGTCCTCTGCTGTACATTACTACATTTCACCTTTTTGCCTGTGTTCATTCCTACAATTCATCTATGTGTCTCTTTTCATTCCCCGACTATTTATAAAGTAGTCGAAGTACCTTTACTGATCATTTACACAACTTTTATTCAGTATGCCTGAAACAGGTTTCCACAATACTCTGCACTGTATACAGTGTATTGTGTTGGAACTGCATACATTTCTTTATTAATAAACTTGGTAGTCATTGTGGCTTTCTGTGCAATCCTGCAGACCTACTTTGCTCATAGGTAAACACTTTTATATGTCTGCTGCTGTCTGTGTTGTTTTACACGGGAAACTATGCTTGTTTACATTTAAACATGGTGTATGGCATGTCTGTGTAATTAGTGCTGCTCCTCACTGCACAAACATGTAAACTCCATGTAGGTTTCACACTAGGCCTACACGGACTTTATTGAATCCCCAAATTTAACTAATTTGTTTGATACTAGTACTGCACTTTTAGTGGTATGTGATTTTCTCTCCTGATATACTGTAATACTGCATGAGAAAGGTTGAAACAATAGCATAGAGATAAAAAAGTCTGAAACCCTTCCTCCTTTTAAAGTTAGCTCTGTTGCACTTTATTAGAAATAGCATAATCAGTGTTTTTGCATCCTTGCATTTGGTAAGTCTTTTATCTGCAGTTTAAAGAGACAACAATGAGTGCAGTCATAGTTCCAACATATGTTAACATTTTTTTATGGCAGCTTGGGAAACTGCAATTGTTTCTCTATGGGATCTTGGGAGGCAGAGTCGTTTATGACTGATTTACTTCTCTTTAAATAAACTTCAATTTTTTCATATGTTTTGTTGATGACTTGTTTTTCCATAAGGCTTTCTGATTCAGTTGATTTAGTATGCTACATGATTTATTGAATGAGACAGTGAATTGCTTGAGGTTTAACTAGGGACAAATACAGTTTCTGAACATAGAGAGGTACAAGTTACATAAAACTTGTATATTTGGAATATTCATAAGTTCCATAAAAATGGTATATGTATGTATAATGATATAATGGTATAAATCATACATGTGTGCGTGTGTGTGTGTTTGTGTGTGTGTGTGTATATATATATATATATATATATATATATATATATATATATATATGTGTGTGTGTGTGTGTGTGTGTGTACACACACACACACACACATATATATATATATATATATATATATATATATATATATATATAGATATATATATATATATATACAGCATGTGCTCTAGATCTGTTTTTCATTCATTCCTGAGTTCACAGATGGTTACATTTTTTGTTTTTTACAGTTATCAACAGTTGTTAAGGAATGCATGCATAAGCTAAAAGAAATGGTACCAAATGTTATTGAATAGCTGTCTGAAAGAAGTAAATGCATTTAGGTAGTAGTCAGGCCCTGTTTGCTGAATGATAATATGGAATGCAATACACCTTTGGCCAAGGTTCAAAGGATAAAACCACCACTGTAACAGATACAAGCATGCAAAATCTGAAGGTAATGCTACTCAATGCTAGAAGTCTAAACCTCAAAATGCACATTCTCAAGGCACTCCTAAAAATGGAGAACATCGATATCTGTGCAGTGACTGAGACCTGGCTCAAGGCTCCAGAGAGCACCACTGCAATACCAGGCTACAATTCTTACCACAGGAAAAACGATGTCCAAACTGCCCGAGATGGAAAAATACAGGTTTATTGTCCAATGCACAAAAAGGCAGCACCAATTCACCAATGACCTAGGTTTCGTCTCAAAGCACTGACATCATCAGATTGGTGAACCAGTGACAAACATTATATATTAAACTAAATCAACTAATTATGACTAATTAACAGTGCCTAATTCAATTATGTCACAATGAATCACAGTTAACCCTCCCACAACCTAAAAACTTTATTTAAAATGAAACACTAATCACATAAGAAAGTTAAAAACATATGGAAGAACGTGTTTGTGTGTTTATACATTGCGTTTGAGAACATTCGAAATGTTAAAATGACTATTCTAAAGTTGTAATCAAACTAATGAGTTTGAAACATTATTATGTATGTGTATACTTAAATATATGTTTATATTTGTTAGAAAATACCTACTTATTCATGACCAAAAATATTTAAGCATTTTATAGTAGTAATTTTAACTTAACCAAATGTTAAAATACCACTGCATTTGACTGCAATTAAAAAGTATATAAAAAAAGTGTATTAGAGGTATATGAAAAGTGTATAAGAGGTGTATAAAAAGGTGTGCACAAATATTTTTTTCCATCAAAAATAACTTGTACAACACATTCAACCATTATTAAATTTAAATGATGAAAAGTTGTTGTTTGTGTATTATATTAAAATTAATTCAGCCACAAATGTGTTTTAATCTAAGCCAAGGCTTGATAGAAATGTACTCATTCAACCCTGGAAAAGTACATGCATCAAGCCTAAGTTGCCATGTGAGTTCACTCATATCCAAATGATGTCGAGTGATTCTACCCTGTTGATCCTGAATCACATGCTGTATGACACAAAATTTGAAATGATGTTGGCTATCACATGTCTTGCCAGGGCATTAGTGGGTTTTTTATGCTGTATATCTAGGATGTGTTCCTTAATCCTATCTCTGAACCTTCTACATGTCTTTCCCACATAAAATGCCCTGCAGTCTGAATAAATTTTAATATAATACACAAACAACAACTTTTCATCATTTAAATTTAATAATGGTTGAATGTGTTGTACAAGTTATTTTTGATGGAGAAATATATTTGTGCACACCTTTTTATACACCTCTTATACACTTTTCATATACCTCTTATACACTTTTTTTATATACTTTTTAATTGTGGTCAAATGCAGTGGTATTTTAACATTTGGTTAAGTTAAAATTACTACTATAAAATGCTTAAATATTTTTGGTCATGAATAAGTAGGTATTTTCTAACAAATATAAACATATATTTAAGTATACACATACATAATAATGTTTCAAACTCATTAGTTTGATTACAACTTTAGAATAGTAATTTTAACATTTTGAATGTTCTCAAACACAATGTATAAACACACAAACACGTTCTTCCATATGTTTTTAACTTTCTTATGTGATTAGTGTTTCATTTTAAATAAAGTTTTTAGGTTGTGGGAGGGTTAACTGTGATTCATTGTGACATAATTGAATTAGGCACTGTTAATTAGTAATAATTAGTTGATTTAGTTTAATATATAATGTTTGTCACTGGTTCACCAATCTGATGAAGTCAGTGCTTTGAGACAAAACCTAGGTCATTGGTGAATTGGTGCTGCCTTTTTGTGCGTTGGACAATAAACCTGTATTTTTCCATCTCGGGCAGTTTTGACAAGGTTTTTCCTGTACATTTTCTGTTTGGTAGTTTTGAACTGGTTCTACAATTCTTACCACACTTTTCGACCACAAAACCAAGACCGAAACACTAAAGGTGGAGGAGTGTCCATATTCACCAAGGATATTCACACCTCCAGGCTAGTTGCCCAAAACAATGCATCTGAAATTCTCCAGGTGCAACTAACACTAGGTAAGACTGCAATCCAAATTGTAGCTTGCTACAGATCCCCACCGTACCCCAAGATTCTTACTACACCTTCCTAAACATACTGGAAAATATTAAGATACAGCCAAACACACTAATACTGGGTGATTTCAACTACCCTGCCGTTAATTGGGAAAACTACTCAGGTTCCAACTCCTTTTCCCAACGGTTCTTGGAATTTATAAATTCCAATGCCCTGGATCAACTAATCCATTGTCCCACCAGGGGCTCCAATATCCTAGACCTGGTCATTACCAACATGGGAGACAGATGCTCCACACCAGTGGTCACCCCCTTATTGGTCACGTCTGACTATAAGCAAATCATCCTTGACATCCACATCCCACCCCCACCCCCCCAGTAAGGAATCCTCCTTAAAAAACCTCTCCAAAGCCAACTTCATGCTACTGAAGTCAGAAGTGACAAACTTCACAACACCCATGCAGACAGGATCTGGAAGTTCGACTGCAGAATCCTACACTAAGGCACTGTATGAGCACATCCACTCGTGCATGAATTGTGCCATCCCAAATAGAACCAAGATGATCTTCTCCAAAAAAAGGAAGCCAATCTGGTGGTCCCCTGCTATAAACAAACTATACAACAGAAGGAAGAAACTGTTGCAGAAAAGAGGAAAATCCCAGGATGCAAAAAACTCCTATACCAGCCTCAGTAAGAAACTGAGATCCCTCATAAAATCCTCAACAGCTAGTTATGAAAATAAAATTGCCAAAGATTCCAAAGACAACCATAAGGCATTCTATAGTTATGTCAAGAATCTAAGTGGCAATACTCAGATCAGCTCTGAGCTACAACAGAATGGCATTAAATATACTGATCCCCAGGATATTGCCAATATCCTGGCAGATCGATTTAGTGCCAACTTCACCCCCCTCTCACACCGTAAAGGGCCCATCTCAATACCAAAAGATTGCCAAATTCCAATAATCACAGCCACACAGGTAGAAATAGCACTCTCCAAAGCTAAGAATACAGCATCCATGGGACCAGATGACATCCCAGGCTGTGTACTACATGAAATACAAAATGAACTGGCACCCCACCTGAGAGTCCTGTTTAATCATAGCCTCACCTCAGGCTTCATGCCCACTGAGTGGTGCACAGCTACAGTTATCCCGCTTCACAAGGGAGGATCTGCCTTGGATCCCAGGAACTACCGTCCCATCAGTCTGACAAGCCTGATCTGCAAGGGCATGGAACGCATTATCATGGAACTTATAAACAAAGACATTGGCAACCTTCAAACACTAGACCCCACCCAGTTTGGGTTTGTGAACAGCCGATCTTGTCTCCTGAATCTGACTGACTTCTTCGAATCAGTCTCCAAAGCTGTGGACAAGGGTAAGGTGGTCCACACAGCCTATCTGGACCTCGCCGAGGCCTTCAACACCATCCCCCACTCTGGAATCATAGAATAACTTACTAAGCTGGGCATAAATCCCTACATCACTCGATGGGTTGCCAACTGGCTTACTGACAGAACCCAGACTGTAAAAGTAGCAGACTCCGAATCCAGCTCCAGACAAGTGACAAGTGGAGTACCTCAGGGTTCAGTCCTGGGACCACTCTTGTTTGGCATCTACTTCTCTGAAGTACAAGCCAACACTAAGGGACTCTGGCTAACAAAGTTTGCAGATGACTGCAAACTGGGAGCCATTATAGAATCCCCAAATGATGTAGATATTCTACAAAAGGGCCTTACAGAAACAGATGCCTGGTGCCAGAGCTCAAGCTTAATGCCAAGAAATGTATAGTTATCCCCTTTGGAAATAAACATGTACCCATGAACTACCACATAGGAGGCAGGACACTAAACATTGAATGTGTGATGAGAGACTTAGGGACACAAGTGGACAGTGGTCTCACTTTCGATAACCACATCGCCACAACAGTCAGGAAATCCTTCTATGTGGCACACCTCATCACTAAGGGCTTTTCATCCAGAAAAATAGAGGTCATTGTCCCACTGTACTCATCCCTCATTAGACCCATTATAGAGTACAATGCCCCATTTGGTATGTACCTCACAAGACATCTGCAACAGCTGGAAAGGCCACAGAAATACCTCACTAAAAGAATCACAGGCCTAAAGCAGATGCCATATGCTGACCGTCTAAAAAAACTCCAGCTATACTCTGTGGCATATCGTGTACTCAAAGGCTATCTCTGCATAACATACAAGGCCATGTCAAACCCTGAGCTGTTGGACATGCTCCACTTAAAGAAATCCCAATCCCTCAGAGCCACATGCTCCAGGGATCTAAACCTCATCATCACAATGAACAAAACATGCTGCATGGATAGGTTCCTGACCCAGAGACTCCCCTTACTCTGGAATAGACTGCCCATACATGTCAAGCAGAGTGCCTCATTGGCCCTCTTCAAAAGGAACCTTGATGATTGGATGGGAGATAGGAAATTCACCCCGGGGATCATGTCAGTCGCACTGCTAGACAGGGGCCCAGAGAAGTAAATATTGTGGGAAGAAATTTCCAGGGAATTGTTATGGCTAGGCTTGCATAGGCCTTAGGGCCTATAGCCTAGTACCAACCTATGAACCTATGAACATATATAGTACAGATGCCTCTTCATCTTTTGATTAACTAACTGCAGTAATAGAGGGACTACAAAAGAAGTATAGCTAAGAAGTGAAAGATCGTACCACTTTTACCAGAGGCATCGAGATATGCAATTGTCTATAATAGGTTTACCTTTAAAAGAAATGCAAACATGAAGGCATTATTTGATAACCACTCTATCAAGAAATAGCATGCCAACATAGATCAAGTTAAATGCATTAACATATCTCTCTCAATTTCTTTGCTTAAGAATTCTGCGCAAAGTCAAAAACAATGGGATGTGGGGGCAAAGACCCAAACTCTGGGACAATTTTTTCAATATTGCAATAAAGTTAACAGAACAGCAGGTTTTGCATCAGCATTAATTTTCTGAACAATTAAGAAGCATGACATTCTAATGTGTAGCATTCTTGGTTGATTGTATACCTTAGTGATTTACCATAAAAATCAAAAATCTTATGAGGGACAGGCAAAAAAAAGAATAAGACATAATCAGGGACATTCTGTAAAATTCTAGACAGACGAGATGTATGTGTTTGAACAGCATGGCACGTAAAGTAACTAAAGTTAAGGAAAGATCTCAAGCACAACCCAAATGCATGTACACACTGATGTGTGTGTGTGTGTGTGTGTGTGTGTGTGTGTGTGTGTGTGTGTGTGTGTGTGTGTGTGTGTATGCATCTGCATATGTACATGCATGCCTGCACATATACATATATGTACATCTCTATGCATCTTTCATTGTTTTTCTTATTTTAGTACATTTACCTGGTAATGATTTCTTCTGTAAGCTAAAACTAACTACATCAATCAATGTGCTGCAGCTTCTTACTAGTTCACAGTAGCCAAGTCTCTGGATGTGCATATAGGTGCTTTCATGTCCCTAAAGTAGCTATATTGCTCTTACTATATTTTTCTTGTTGCTTTATTACTCCTAGGACATGCTGGGAAAGGGTCCAGAATGACTGGTGCAGTTCCATGGTTAATACAGAGAAACGTAGGTAGTTACTAGGCATGCAATCCAGGAGACCATTAAGGTGCCTAGCCCAAATTCTCAATTGCCCCAAACCAATGTCTGATTATGTGACTTCCTAACAGTCTCAAAGTAGGCAAATGAAGGTGAAAAGATTCAAACCCCATACTCTTGGATCAGGAAGCAGTTTATTAAACAAGTCAGAGTTTTGTTCCACTACACTAACTCCCTGATAAATAAAACAAATATATAAAATGCCAGAGCACTGATTTAGGAACATTGTTAGGATATGGGTCATAAAGAGGTGTCTGAGATTGCAGAACAGACTACAGTAGGATGCAAGGAAATAGGGATAATTGGAGCTGCTGTAGAAGTACATTAAGGCAGGACTGACTTAGAAAGAGAGCAAAATATGTGAAGAGACAAATACCCTGGATAAACAAAGGAATAAAGTGAATTAGTCAATGAAAACAGAAAACTATATATGAGAATGAGACTTACAGAAACAGATGAAATAAAGACACAGGGTTTCCTGAAAAAAAAGCAAGAAAGAATAGCATACCTCTCAAGTGTACCTCATTATGTGGAACGTACCTCATTTGGGGTCTTAAAACGTTTACGTTCCTCGAAGTTCCACATTGAAAGACTCTGTCACACATTCAGTGTTAGGAATTTTTTTAGTGAAATCCATTGTAAATAGAAATTAATCATACTAATTCATCAAAAGATCTTCTTTTTAGTAAAACCAGCATATTTTAACCATCCTATGATCTTCCTAGTTGAAGTCGTTAGTAAGCCATTAGTATGTGTTCCACATTTTGCCCATTTGTTCGATATTATGAGGGCTAATGTTCCTCATTTTAGAGATGGAAGGTTGAGAGCTATGAATACAAGATGGGAAAATGGGCTTAAACAAGAGCAGGCTACTTGCAGCTAAAGGAAGGGAAAGGAAGCCTTTGAAAGACAGAGAAGATCAGAGGTAAAAATGGATTATTTTCCTCAGCACTTCTAAAGCTAAGTAGCACATGGCACTAGTTCAGTACAGAACAGTAGTATGGATGGGGACAAACAGGCAGGCAGAAAGTGACTAATGAGAAAACAGCTCTGGAACATGAGTGATTCTGTACATTTGAAGCACATATTCTACATTAGTTCTTACCTATTTGCTGTTAAAGACGGCACTAGTGCAGAATAAATAATAGTGATTAAAACCAGACTGATGCAACAATGTAGTAAAATGGAAAAGGTTTTTCGGCCTCTGAAAGATAAATCTAAATGGGAAATAGCTGATGATATTGTCTGGTAATTTCATTTCCATCACGAGGAATTGTATGGACATTTTTGAAAATCATTCTTCTTGGCAGTTTGGAAAATACTTTAAATGGCCCATAGCTTCATTCAGGAGAGACCATGACAGATGACATTATCATATTTTCCTGAGTTCATTACCTGAGAGGAAACAAACAGCCTCACAAATGTCTAGATCTAAAATTCTGCAAGGAAATATATACAAAAATTAAAAGGTTTAAGGATGGTGCCCCAAAATAAGGTATGTGGATGGGAAACTGGATGAGTGACCCAAGTAAATTATATTAGAAAACATTTAGAAATGCTGTGTTGGTCCAGTAAAAGAAAACTCAAAGACACTGCAACACAGACATTTGTGTTATACCTTTTATTGGATCAACATAGCTGGAATTGTGGTGAATCTGAATATTGTTATTTAATGTGTATTGCCTACCTTGCACTGTTCCACTGGGCTAAGCCTGCTGTTTCTCTATAGTTACCTTCCTAAACGTCCTACTCTTCATATCTATCTATCTCTGCACCTATCCCTCCTACCTTTCTGCCTTACCCCTCCACCTTATCCTGTATCATCTTTCACTCAGCTAATTCATTGTGTCTTTTTCTCTCCTTGTTATAGTACACCATCCAGGTTCTCCCTCTCTGCAATTAGGGTCTTAAAGAAACTTCCTGCCAATCCTCAGAAGACACTCTGACCTCTGTCTGCCAGCTTGGCTTCGTAAGAAAGTTGCTACATTGAGGACTTCCCCATATAACTTTGAATGTATGTGCCTACTTATTAGTAATTGTGGACTTTGTAATTAATACCTATCTGTATTAGCTGCCCTTCCGTTTGTGTGTGTCTTTTACAGCAGCCTACTGCAGACCATTTGCTTCTCTTCCCCCTCTGGTGCTCCCACAACCCTTGATTACTTTGAGAAATAAAGGGTTTGCTTACTCTCTCCTCTACTGTATCTATCTATACCACTAGGTGGGAGCATTACATTAAGTATAAGCTAGATTCCACTTTTATTATCCTGCCTTTTTCCCCTTCTTTCTAATGCAAGTTGAATTCTAGTAAGTTTTACCTCCAACCTAGAGCTCCCAACTATCCACTCCCTCCTTGAGAATTTTACCATAGTTCAATCACTTTTTACAAATATAATTTCCTTTATACCAGAATGAAAAAAACTGTGTAGATTCAGACTCAAACTACGAATATATTCTTTCAACTATTTAATGAAGCGCTTTTCGTCGCTTTCAATAAAGCAGCTTCTTCAGATGTTTCAAAACACACATTCACATGTAAATAGTGAACAGTTACATCACATGATCAAACAGACAGAGCAACAACAAGCGTAGGAGATAGCACAAGATTTTCAACAGGCTGTTGTAACCCTTAAAAATAGCACTGGGGACTTTCATATTTTCAATTATTCTTCGGTCAACATCGACCCAGTACTTATTGAATTATTGGCGAAGGGAAATACATTTATTCTGAGCCGACATCTGGACATTGTTCAAACAATTAAAGATTTAAAGTTATTTGTTAGAAAACTAAATCTGTCAACATTACTGGGCAATACAGGGGAAATGAGTTCTTTATTCAGGGTACCTAGTGTTTTTAACCCCCCTTACATCCAATGTTAAATGTTTTTGAAACTATGTCTGAACTTGACTTAAAGATATTTCACAAATGGACAGAAGAATTTTGTCAACCATAAAGTTAATGAAGTTAACACTACACACGAGGAAATCATGGCACTACAAACCTTGAAATCTATGAAAGTAAGGGTAGTTAAACCAGATAAAGATGGGGGTTTAGCCATATTTGATATAATTGACTATTCTGCAAGAATACAGGCTTTGCTAAGCAGTGATGCTTATAGTAAAGCATCAATAAATGAAGTAAACATAGCCTATAATCGAATTAAAGGATATATAAATGATTTGTTTATAGAATCTAAAATAGATATTAATTTGTTTAACTATATGTCTATGTTATGGCCAATAATACCTATTATGTTTGCTATTCCAAAAATCCACAAGGATTTGGTCAACCCACCAATGACAGCATTAATTGATGGACAAGGCTCTAGTACATATCCTTGTGCTAAAGTTGTTGATAGCATATTAAAGAAGTATTTACTAACTCAGCCTCAAGTTTGTAAAGACTCATGGTCCTTTTTACAAAATATCAACGATTTAGACTTTGACGTAGAGAATAATTTCCTTACTATTGATGTTAAAGAATTATACACTTCAATTCCACATGCAGAAGGCCTTGAATTGGGTAAGCCTTACACTTAGTAATAAAGGGGCATCTACTCAGGAAATTTACCTTGTTGAAGTTTTGTTAGATATTATACTAAATAATAATTACTTTACATTTCAAAATGATGTTTATCTCCAGAAATGCTGTGTAGCTATGGGCTCCCCATGTGGTGGGAGTTTTGCAAACACCGTTATGGTTTATTGGGAGAAACAATTTGTTTTTAAAAACTTGGCCCATATGGCGAAAATTATTTATTACACATGGTTTCTGGATGATATCTTCATTTTGTTTCATGGAAATGAATGTCAAGCAAAACATTTTGTGGATTATTTAAACAGTTCAACAGATTTTCTTAAATTTACATTTAATTTTCAATATTCTATTATTGACTATTTGGATGTTAAATTAACTAAATACATTGTAAATCACAGATACACTTCTAAAATCTTTAGGAAAGACACCTATTGTAATTCATTTTTGCATTTCACTAGTTCTCACCCAATTTCTCAGAAGCGTTCAATAATAAAAGGTCAACTAATTAGGGCAGCCAAAATGGTATCAGTAGAAGCTGACTTTTTGGATGAATGCAATTTATTAAGTGACATGTTTCAGCAAAGAGAGTACCCTTTAAACTTTATTGTGTCACTAGTTGACGAAGTACAACTGAAAAGATACAATGAGATAATTAACCCCATTTTAAACAAAGAAGCAGTCACAAGTGAGGTTGAAGAGATGGTAGCTAGTGAAAATTATTTGGTGTTAGATTTAAATAGACATCGGGCAGTAAACAATACTTCGACTAATACCTATGAGTGTAGTTTTATTACAACGTTCACCATTGACAGTGATATAGTTAGGACTATTCTACTCAAAAATTGGGAACTAATCAAATATGATAAAGTTTTGTTAGAAAAGTTGGGTAGTTCTCCAAAAATTGTTTTCAGAAGGGGAGTGAACCTTAAAAACCTCCTTGAAACAAATGAAACAACAGGTACTCATAAATTTGCTGGAATGTCCACATGCGGTAGATGTAGCATGTGTAAGTTTATTGAAACAGGTAGGACATTTTTCATAAATGAGAAAAAGTATGTGTTAAAGCATAAGTTGCACTGTAATTCCAAATTTGTTGTCTATATTGCTAAGTGCACGTCTTGTAAGGCATTTTATGTCGGTAAAATGGAGCGTAGACTCCGTGATAGAGTTTATGAACATACATATGCAATCGGGATGAATAAACTCGATAATACACTAGCTAAACACACAACATTGAATAAAGGACATAAATTTATATTTAAAGCAATAGATCAGATACAGTGTGACATTAGAGGTGGCCCTTTTAACCTGCTTCTTGAAGAACGTGAACTTGCATGGCATATAAGGTTAAATGCATTTGCTGACCCTGGTTTAAATGAATCTTGTAATATTGGTTGTTTACTTAAATGAAAGAGTCTCAACAGATAACTGTTAAATACAGTTTAGATAAATGAGACTTTTGGTATTATTATGTGTAATATTTAGGAGGAATTTATGATTTTTTAGTTTAAAAGCTGTAAGTTTATTAATAGTGTGCTTTTATTGGGTTATTTTCTACGAAGTGAACTATTTTATGCATATTTGTAATTGTGTTAATTTTTAATGAGATGGATCATGTGAGGTAACTGTTCACTATTTATAAGTGAATTTGTGTTTTGAAACGTTATCTGAAGAAGTTGCTTTATTGAAAGTGATGAAAAGCGCTTCATTAAATAGTTGAAAGAATATATTCGTAGTTTGAGTCTGAATCCTACAGAGATTTTTCATTCTGGTTTGCAGTACTTCTTAGCAGTTTGATAATTTCCTTTATAATTTGGCTTTACTCACCTTCTGAATCAGTTGTGATCTTGCAGTAACTGATACTTTTTTGCAGTATCCAGTTCTCCTGTTTCTGCCCGCTCTGTTTGCCCTGTGGGCTCACTCCGCTCCCCTACCCTGCCCCCATATCCTGCCCACCCCCAGAGCCCTTACATTTATTCCTTCATAACCACTCCCACTACCCTACCTGGCCAATTAGTCTCCATTGCTTTATCAACACCTACTTCCTAATCCCACCCATATCAACCATCACTCAACTCTCACTACCCTCCCATATACTAGAGTCTTATCTGCTCCCCCCTAAACATACAACTCTCCTGCCCTTCTACATTACTCAGCCACAACATACCTACTCTTAGCAGCCCTATCTTACCATGCTTCAAAGACCCCCATCCTTCTCTATTCAGCTACTACTACTTCTCAACATATCCCATATCTACTACTTCACCCAGCCAATTAACACTAACCACTCACCATCCTTTCATATAACCAACCATCTTACCTCACCACTCTTATACCCACATATCCCAATATCTCCCTGCCTATATCCTATAAAAGAACATCTACTCTTTCCCTATAAATGTATTACTCATCACAAATAACCTACCCCCTCAATAACTAACAAAATCCTCACAAATCTAATAAAGCTCAACCTAGATTCTAAGCAGTCCAAGTACCTCTCCAACCTAATCCTACATCTAACTACCATTCTACTATCTGGAGATATACACCCCAACCCAGGCCCCCCCCCCATCTCCCCCTCTACAGACAAAGCCATACTACTTACCTCTTTAAACTCTCAAAGTATAGCTAACAAAATCCCTAACCTCCATGCCTGGCTTACACATAATAAACCTGACATCCTGTCCATCTCTGAAACTTAGTTAAAATCCCATATAAAAGATTCTGAAATAACATCACCCAACCGTTCTATCATTAGAAAAGATAGAACCCACAAAAAGGGGGGAGGAGTAGCTCTCCTATACTCATCCTCCTTATTAGTTATGCCCTATAACAAACCTACTCCCCACTTTAATAAAGCTGAATTACTCCTAGCACTACTTCAAGTTAATAAACACAAACACATATGTATAGCCTCCCTTTACATCCCTCCTGGCGACAATATTTCTACACTTGAGGACATCCTCTCCTGGCTTTCTACAAACATTAACAATGAAACAATAATTTTGGGAGACATGAATATCAATTGATCCTCCATTCAGTCTCCCACAAACCCACTTAATATCAACCTCTACATTTTCTCACAGCTAATCAACTCCATAACCCACCCCTCAAAAAACCTCTCCAGTGGTAGTACCCTAGACTGGATTTTAGTCTCTCACCCCCATTATTTCTCAGACAATGGCACCCTTCCCAATCCCCTTTGTGACCACTTAACCATATTCACATATCGACTTCCTTCACCCTTACATCTTACTCATAAATATATTACTACTCACTACCAAAATAACTTCAACCCCATTACCTTTTCTAACTTGCTAAAAGCAATACATTGGTACACTCTAAAAACTCTACCCCTGGAAAAAGCAGTTGCCCACTTCAACTCAACTTTCTTAAACCTCCTAGATCACCATGTTCCCATAAAGACTAAAAGAACAAAAATCAAAACTGTCCCTTGGCTAACCAAAAACACACTAGCAGCCATGAGCCTCAGAGATAAAGCTTGGGCACATTACCAGAAAAATAGGACTCTCCCCACCCATAATGAATATAAAACACTTAGAAACAAAGTAAAAAAGCTCATTATCACTGATTGACAGAATTACTTCTCCATACTCCAAAACAACAATAAAACAAACCCTCAAACATTCTGGAAAGGATTCTCCACCCTCCTTAATCCCAGCAAATCAGATAACCCCAGCCCAAACCCTAATGTTCCAGACATAGATTTGGCTACAAAATTTAACTCTTTTTTCATTGATTCTATTTCCAAACTAACCTCATCATTCTCTAACACCACCACACCCTCCACTTCACCCCATCCTCCTCTACCAACACTACACCCCCCACTTCTGCTTCTCCTTTCATTTCTTCTCCATCACCACCACCCTCAAATACCCCCTCTTCCCACTCTCCACCTTTCTCATTAAAACGCATACCCACATCTACCATAAAAAAACTTCAGAAACTAAAGCCATGCTCTAATGCCCCCGATAACACTCCTTCATACTTTCTTAGCATAGCTGCCGAATCCATTGCCTACCCCATCAGCATTTTAATCAACTGCTCTATCCAAGAAAGTTTTGTACCCCAAATTTGGAAAAAGGCTTTTATCATACTTTTGCATAAAGGTGGCAGCAATAACAATATCACTAATTGCCAGCCCATCGCTATTCTATCTCCCATCTCTAAACTCCTAGAAAAGTGTATCCATCTACAACTCCTACCACATCTCTTAGACAGTCACCTACTAACTCCCACACAACATGGTTTTAGACCCGGTCACAGCACTATGACTGCCCTTCTTTCCTTCCTACAAACTGCGAATAAAGTCTGAGACTCCAGCCACATTGTTTCTACCCTCCTACTTGACCTCCCTAAGGCCTTCAACACTATCCCCCATAATCTATTTATAACTAAACTCTCTAAGCTTAACCTATCACCCTCCTCTATGAACTGGTTCACCAGCTACTTATCCAATAGATATCAAGCAGTAAAATGGAAAAAAGCCACCTCTGAATTCCTTAACACCCCAACTGGAGTTCCCCAGGGATCCATACAGAGACCCTCCTCTTCAATATATTTAGAAACAATTTCCACAACTCCATCCCTTTCACAAATATTATCCAATACACAGATGATTCAACTTTTATCTGTTCTGCCACATCTATCCCTACACTCCTAAAGCTTACACAAGATGCATTCTCAACCACCAAACAATGGATGAAAAAAATCACCTAGCACTCAATGGCTCTAAATGCAAATTAATGGTATTTACTCCCCCTAAAGTCACCTCTTTCACTATAAGCACATTTTCTATCACTAGCCATAGTAACACATCTCTCAAATTGATATTAGAGGCCAAAGTACTAGGGGTCCAAAATGACAGTCAGCTTAAATTCAACTCACACCTTCAACTAAATATCAAAAAACCCCACCAAAAACTCGGTATGCTCTACCAACAAAATCATTATCTCACGCCCTCCACTAAAATCACTCTCTCTACCACATTTCTCATCCCCTCCATCTTCTATGGAGCCCCACTCCTAACTAGCGTACAATCTTCCCTTAAAACACAACTCTCCTTTTGCTACAACAAAATTGCTAAGTTTGCTACCAGCCATAAGTCCTCCACCCACCACTGTACATCTCTCCATAAACTAAAATGGCTAGAACTATCCAATCATCTCACCTACACTCATCTTACTCTTGCTCACAAGCTCATTTTCAACCCCTCTCTATCCCCCCTTTCCTCTGCCTTCAAAATGCATCTCCCTGATAGACTACTTAGATCTAGCAACCAAAACCTAATAGAATTGTATAAACCAACTTGTCCTCCAGGTAAAAATCTCCTATCTTATGATCTAGCATGTCTCTGGAACTCCCTACCACAATCCATTCATACCACCTCAAACTGCTTTTCATTCAAAAAATCTCTTTACTCACATCTAATATCCCAGTGAGAATGCTCCTGCTCCCACCCCACATAATCTCCTCCCCTCTTTACACTGGCAACTTTCATTTTATGTACTCTCCTAACTCACACATCCTGCCCTTGCTTGTACTAAGCTATTTATTTATTTTATTTATTTATTGACATTTGTTAACTGGGTTTGTCCAACTGGGCTTGTGGCCCATTTTCAGTGGAGACCCGAGGAGAAAGGCTACAGTAGTACATTTTAAACAAGTACAATTTTAAACAATATTGATATAATAGCAGTTATAGCAAAAAGATTCACATATGTTGGGTTACATGCATAAAATTAAAGTTGCATTAAAAAGAAGCTAAGTAACAATTTTACATTGCTATAGTTCAATAGGTCAACAATAAAAAAAATTTGTTTGTATAAAATTATGCAAATGCATAGTAGACACATTGGTGAGAGAGCTATAATGAGGTACTAAGTATGGTCCTTTTGAGGGTACATAAAGGGAAGGAAGACAATGTAGGGTCATGGCAAGGACAGGTTCTGGAATTGAGAAAATATGCTTTTAGTTCATTTTTAAAGTGTGAGGTGTGGGAGATTGAACGTAAGTCAAGGGGAAGTTTGTTCCAAGCATGGGCAAGGGAGTGTTTGTAGAGTAGTTTGCTTACTGACCTTTTTGGGTGGTAGATATCAAGTAATTGTTGGTTAGAAGTATGGAGGGTCCGGGATAGGATGTAGATGGAGACTAAGGAAGATAGAGATGGACAGAAGGAGGGTTTATAAAGACTACAGTGTAGCATATGAAATTGATAAGATAGCAGAAATTGGGGAAGTTCAAGCCATTGAAGAGAGTTTAAAGAAATGCAGTGGTGTGAGTTGTATGGGGAGTTAGTAATGAATCTGGCTATTTTATGGTATGTCTGTTGGAGTTTGTTTAGAGTGGAGGCCTGAATATTGGTAAGAACTGGGGCGGCATATAAGAGGGAGGGGAGGAGGAGTGCCTGGCCCAGGGTAAGTCTAGATTCAGGGATTAGGAATTTTTTGTTATGATATAGCAGACCTAATTTCTGGTTTGTTTTTTTTTATACATTGGAGTATGTGTAGGTTGAACTTTAGTTTGTCATCGATAATGACCCCTAGGAGTCTTGTGTGGGTGTCAGGTTGGATAGTTGTATTGTTAGAAGATGTAAAAAAAAGAAGGTTTTGTGATGAGAAAGAGAATGAGGAAGGAAAAGTAGGAGTTTGGTCTTTTTGGTATTTAGGATCAATAGGTTGTAAGAGAGCCATTGTTCAGTGGATAGTAGGGCCTGTTGGGTCAGGGAGTGTAGTTCAAGAATGTTATTTGAGATGGATATAAGTGTGGAGTCATCAGCATACTGAATAAGGGAGGATTATTTGCATGAGGTGTAAAGATCATTGGTGAAGATGTTAAACAAAAGGGGTCCCAAAATGGAGCCTTGGGGAACACCAGTGGAGATGGGAAGGAAAGGTGAGGAGGATGAGAGCCATTTGACAGACTGTTCCCTGCCAGATAGGTAACTATTAAACCAGGCAAGTGCGGAGGGGGATAGGTGGAGATTTGCGTGTTTGGATAGTAGTACAGGATGAGAGACAGTATTGAAGGCTTTGGAGAGATCTAGGAAGAGACAGGAAATGAGTTTATTGTTGTCTAGGTCCTCTGCAATGATATGAGTGAAGGACTGGAGGGCAGTGGTGGTGCTGTGGTGAGGACGAAATCCATGTTGGTTAGGGGTAAGTAAGTGCTGTGTGAGGAGGTGATTGAGAAGCTGTGAGCAAATACATTATTCTAATATCTTGGAGAGGGGTGACATAATGGCAATGGGTTGGTAGTTTGAGGGATCAGTGGAGTTTCCACCTTTATGAAGAGTGAAGAGGGATAGTGAAGAAAGATTTCCAAAGGGTGGGGACAGTTGATTCCAGACTAGATCAATTAATTAGTATAGATATAGGATAGGCAATTGAGTCAGCAGCAAGTTTGAGGAATGGTGGAGATAGATTGTCAATGGATGAAGAGCAAGATTTTATCTTGAGTAGCAGAGATTTGATGTAAGTAATGGGAACTGGCTCAAAAGAAAACAAAGTTGTGTTAGTGGGACTTGGAGGGGGTGGGTATCGAAGTAGAGTCTGGCTTAGAGGTTACCAGATGTTGGATGGAAGAGATAAAGCGTTTATTCAGGAGGTTAGCTGTTTCCTGAGAGAAAGGGTTAGGGTATGGGGAGGGATTAGATGGCTTTCCAGGATAGATGATGTTGTTGAGAGTTGACCAAAATTTTCGAGGATTGGATTTGTTGTTAAGCTGAGCAGAGATATAGTATACTTTTTGTCATTAGTTGTATGTTTTTTGCAAGGTTCCTCAGTTGCATGTATTTTTTGAAGAAAAGGTGGTGGTTTAGTTTTAGTCCAGGTTTTCCAAGCACAATCTCTTTGTTTCATAAGGGACCTAGTCTCTTTGGAGAGCCAGGGAGCATGGTTTGATTTTACTCTGATCTTCCTAGAGAGAGCTAAGGAGTTTAGAGTATTCATGAAGATGCTATTGAAAGTGCTTATAGCATCGTTTAGGGGGAGGTGTTTTAGGATGGACCAATCTATGTTGGGGAGAATGGAGTTAAATTGGGATGAATTGAAAGTCGATAGTTTTCGACAGTCTTTGATAAGGCGGGGTTTAGGAATATGGAAGTAGTGTCATAAGATGGTGGTAGGAAGATGATCACTGACGGAGTCAGATAAGGTAGTGGGATTGTGGTATTGGTGGGGGGAATTGGTAAGGATCCAGTCTATGATGGAGCTGGAAGTAGAATTTTTATGGAAGCGAGTGGGAGATGTTATAAGTTGGTGGAAGCCGTGTAGGTGGATACTGAGTTGGGGGGAGTCAGTTGTGAGTTTGGAACAATCAATGTTGACATCACCAAGGATAAGTGTCTCATATGGTATGTTGTTGGAGAATGAGGATAGGATGTTTTCAAGAATGGGCAGATTGTTACCAGGAGGAAGGTAGATGGAGGCAATTGCAAGTTTTTTTGTGGGGATTCAGATGGCAGTTAAGAATGATGATTTCATCTTGGAGGAAGTCAGGAATTGGGGAAAGGTATGGTGAGAGGTTAAGGTTATTTGAGTAGAGGATGGCCACACCACAACCTTTTTTTACAGGTCTATCAGATCGGAAGATATTATAACCTGGTGGGAGTATTTCACTATTTGAGATTTGTGGCTTGAGCCAGGTTTCAGATAGGGAGAGGATGTGAGGGGTATTGAGAGCTATCCATGAGTGCAGCTCAGTGACTTTATTTGCTAGACTCTGAATATTCAATGAGTAAATAGTTAAGTATTTGGATGGGGATGATTGTTGTGACTTAGGTTGGTGACTGTTAGAAGAGTAAGATGGGGGCAGTGTAGAGATAGTTTTGGTGAGAGAAGATGGGCCAGGGTTGGGCTGGATATCTCCAGAACAAAGTAGGTTTTTAGTGAGGAGAGAGTTTGTAGTAGATGCTAGATGGAGTTTGTATAGTTTTGACTTAGCTTTGTGGGAAGGTTTAAACACCTGTTTTATGGATAGTTTATATAGACTTGAGGCAGAGGTAGTAAAGAGATTAGGGGAGATAGTAAAAGATGAAGTAGTCGGATATATGTTGTATGAGTGAGAAGTTGGTGAACATAGGAGTGGGTCAGAGAGATTGGAGTGGTAAGAAGTGGAGATAGAGAGAATAAGGAGTAGTGTAGAAGATATTAGAAAATAATACATGTTGGAATAAAATATGGTCAGATAGAGTAGGTAGAGACAGTGGCATAGAGGAAGTGGTGTTGACAAAATTGACAGATTAGCAAGGTGGTTGTGGCAACAGGCAGGAAGTGGAATTGTAGTGGCTAGTGGGACAGGAAGGGGAGGGATAGTTAGGTATAAAGGTAATTGTAATGGGGTGGGTGGAAATGGGGGTAGGGTAGGGAGCGAACAGAGTGGGGCTAGCACCCTGGTCAAGATGAAGTCACAGAAACTATCAGAAAAAGATAGTGAAAAACTATCTTGAGAGACAAGGATATAAAGTTTCTAAAGGTATAGTCACCAGAAATAAAATAAAAAGAAAAAATATGAGCAGAAGTAAGCTTACAAAAGGACACTGGCCTCAAACTACACAAGTAGATTTACTTGAAGCAAACCCAGTGCTGTATGGTTAAAATAAGCTACAATAGAGAGAGGCTTTGGATGGGGAGAGAGAGGTGTTACTAGCAGGGCAAAAAACACATTAATATGTAAGAGTCTGAAGACAGTAAAATAGAGCAGGTGCACTAGGAAAGGCATTTATGAGTGAGGCTAGAAATTAATTCAGGGAAGGGTAAAGTACAGAACAGGAGAATATACACAGAAACAGCATGAGGATAGTGGGTAACCAAAAAGAAAGGATAGGAGCTGCTGGTGTCTGCTTTTCTTGGCAACTAGCAAAAAAAAAACACTGAACATTCTTGTTGTGCTTATAAACTCTAGCATTAATTAAAAGATTAGCTTATGTAGTAGTTATTTACTGGGACACATACTTCAGTGGTATTATTTTAAGCTTAAAACGGTGGCTTCTGGACTGATAGTTAGAGTTGCAGGTATCTGTTAAGGTCCTCAAACCTGTGTTGCCTGTACTGTGGCCAGGAGAAAATCGCAGGGAAAAATCCACTAGGGCTATAAAAACAGAGAGGAGGGAAATTAGTTATGACCAAGTAATTCAGGAAAAGAGCGAGAGACAAAAATACCATGGGCAGAGAGAAAATAAGTAATACAGGTAGGCAGAGGCAGTATACCTAGCATTAATTTCCATTGTATGAAGTGTCTTACATACATAGCTAGCTAAGAACACAGCAGTGTTTACACCTATGCATAAAGTAAATCAGAACAACAGTAGTTAACAACAGCACAGTGTAGACATACACAAGGCAATAATTCACAAAGCAGGAAAACAGAAATTCAGGATACTGAGGACAAGAACAATTGGTACAATGAATGTATTAGTATGCACCTCTTAAGTGCAAGTTTCCTTAAGATGTAATGGCCTCTCAATATTCTATATTGTAATGTTTTTCACTAGTACTAAGCTATTTACAATGACTGTATTAGTATGCACCTCTTAAGTGCAAGTTTCCTTAAGATATTATGGCTTCTCAATATTGTATATTGTAATTTTTCACTAATCTGTAGTATCTATAATGTGTTTCACTAGTCTGTATTATCTGTAATGTGTTTCACTAGTCTGTAGTATTTGTAATGTTTTTCACTAGTCTCTAGTATCTGTAATGATTGTAATCTAAATCCTTACTGTAACTTTGCTTGTTTGGAGCTTTTCTCCCCAGGACTCCATTGAAAAGGGGTTCATTTTGGCCCAATGGACTATCCTAGTAAACCAACTGCAAATAAAATAAATAAATAAAAATAAAATAAACATAGGTTTTGCAATTACTCATGCTTCTGGGTTAGCAGGAGTCCTTCATTTGGAGTTATTAATTTACTGATGTTACATACAGTGCTTAAATATGCACATGTACCTAGAAAGGGAAGTATAATCTCTTTATTGCTGGCTGAATAAAAAGCACTTTTAGTATGCCTGTTTGAAAAAAAACAGAGCATCTTGGATGCTTAGTATGACAAGTATAGCCTTCCATGACACTAAGGTTACTATTCACAGTGGGACTTTACAAATGTGCCTACATGAAATCGACTGAAAGATAGATGTACCTGGGTAGAAGCAGTAATCATTTCAGCCACACAAATAACTCAAACACTTCGATTTCACTGTATTTGGTCTAATAAGATAGAGACACACAGCTGACACAACTGAAAGAAGGCATGCTTGCTCATGGTCACTCTTTTAAAACGTTTGATGGGGCAGTTGTCAGAGCAGAGAGCACCCCTACAATACCAGGCTACAACTCTTACCAAACTTTTCTGCCACCAAACCAGGATCTAAACACTAAAGGTGGAGGAGTGTCCATATTCACCAAGGATATTCACACCACCAGGCTAGTTGCCCAATACAATGCGTCTGAAATTCTCCAGGTGCAACTAACACTAGGTAAGACTGCAATCCAAACTGTAGCTTGCTACAGATCCCTCACCATTCCCCAAGATTCTCACTACACCTTTCTAAACATACTGGAAAATATTAAGATACAACCAAACACCCTAATACTGGGTGATTTCAACTACCTTGCCATTAACTCAAAAAACAACTTGTGTACCAACACCTTTGCCCAATGGTTCTTGGAATTCATAAATTCCAAAGCCCTGGGTCAACTAATCTGTAGTCCCACCAGGAGCTCCAATATCCTAGACCTGGTCATTACCAACATGGGAAATCGATGCTCCACACCTGTGGTCACCCCCTCATTGGTCAGCTCTGACCATAAGCTTATCACCCTTAATGTCCACATCCCACCCCCACCCCCCAGTAAGGAAACCTCCATAAAAAACTTTTCCAAAGCCAACTTCATGCTACTCAAGTCAGAAGTGAAGAACTTCATGACATCCATGCAGATAGGAACTGAAAGTTCGACTGCTGAATCCTACACTAAGGCACTGTATGAGCACATCTACTCATGCATGAATTGTGCCATCCCAAATAGAACCAAAATGCTCTCCTCCAAAAAAAGGAAGCCAATCTGGTGGCCCCCTGCCATAAACAAACTTTACAACAAAAGGAAGAAACTGTTGCAGAAAAGAGGAAAATCCCAGAATGCAAAAAACTCCCTTACCAGCCTCAGTAAGAAGCTGAGATCCCTCATAAAATCCTCCAAAGCTAGTTATGAAAATAAAATTGCCAAAGATTCTAAAGACAACTACAAGGCATTCTATAACTATATCAAGAATCTAAATTGCAATGCTCAGATCTGCTCTGAGCTACAACAGAATGGCATTAAATATATTGATCCCAAGGATATTGCCAGTATCCTGGCAGATCAATTCAGTGCCAACATCACCCCCATCTCACCCCCTAAATGGCCCATCTCAATACTGGAAGATTGCCAAATTCTGGTAATAATGGCCACACAGGTAAAAAACGCACACTCCAAAGCTAAGAATACAGCATCCATGGGACCAGATGATATCCTGGGCTGTGTACTACATGAACTACAAAGTGAACTGGCACCTCACCTAAGTGTCATGTTTAATCATAGCCTTACCTCAGACTTCATGCCTGCTGAGTGGCGCACAGCTACAGTTATCCCACTCCACAAGGGGGGATCCACCTTGGATCCTGGGAACTACTGCCCCATCAGTTTGATGAGCCTGATCTGCAAGGCCATGGAACGTATTATCATGCAACTTATAAACAAAGCCATTGGTAACCTTCAAACACTGGACCCCACCCAGTTTTGGTTCGTGAAGGGCCAATCTTGTCTCCTGAACCTAATTGACTTCTTTGAATAAGTCTCCAGAGCCGTCGATGTGGGTAAGGTGGTCCACACAGCCTATCTGGACCTCGCCAAGGCCTTTGACACCATCCCCCACTCTGAAATCATAGATAGACTTACTAAGCTGGGCATTAATCCCTACATCACTCGATGGGTTGCCAACTGGCTTACTGACAGAACCCACACTGTAAAAGTAGCTGACTCCAAATCCAGCTCCAGACAAGTGACAAGTGGAGTACCTCAGGGTTCAGTCATGGCACCGCTCTTGTTTGGCATCTACTTCTCTGAAGTACAGGCCAACACTAAGGGACTCTGACTAACAAAGTCCACAGATGACTGCAAACTGGGAGCCATTATTGAATCCCCAAATGATGTGGATATTCTACAAAAGGGCCTTACAGAAACAGATGCTTGGTGCCAGAGCCATGGGCTCAGGCTCAATGCCAAGAAATGTATAGTTATCCCCTTTTGGAAAAAACCCATGAATTACCACATAGGTTGCAGTACACTAAACACCAAAAGTGTGATAAGAGACTTAGGGACACAGGTGGACAGTGGTCTCACCTTTGATAAGCACATCGCCACAACAGTCAGAAAATCCTACTATGTGGCACACCTCATCACTAAGGGCTTTTCATCCAGAAAAAGAGGACATTGTCTTACTGTATTCATCCCTCATTAGACCCATTATAGACTACAATGCCCCGTTTGGTATGTACCTCTCAAGACATCTGCAACAACTGGGAAGGCCGCAGAAATACCTCACTAAAAGAATCACAGGCCTAAAGCAGATGCCCTATGCTGACCACCTTAAAAAGCTCCAGCTATACTCTGTCGCATATCATCTACTCAGAGGCGATCTCTGCTAACATACAAGGCCATGTCAAACCCAGAGCTGTTGGACATGCTACACTTAAAGAAATCCCAATCCCTCAGAGCCACACGCTCCAGGGATCTAAACCTTGTCATCACAATAAACAAAACATACTGGATGGATAGGTTCTTGACTCAGAGACTCTCCAGACTCTGGAATAGACTGCCCATACATCTCAAGCAGAGTGCCTCCTTGGCCCTCTTCAAAAGAAACCTTGACGATTGGATGGGAGAAAGGAAATTCACCCCGGGGATCACGTCAGTCACCCTGCTAGACAGGGGTCCAGGGAAGTAAATAGTGTGGGAAGAAATAGCCAGGGAATTGTTATGACTAGGCTTGTATAGGCCCTAGGGCTGATAGCCTAGTACCAATCTATGAACCTATGAATGTATGTATATATATATATATATATATATATATATATATATATATATATATATATATATGTGTGTGTGTGTGTGTGTGTGTGTGTGTGTGTGTGTGTGTGTGTGTGTGTGTGTGTGTGTGTGTGTGTGTGTGTGTGTGTGTGTGTGTGTGTGTGTGTGTGTGTGTAGATATACACAGATATACAGCTATGATAGGAAACAGCACACAAGAATGACATATGTTCACAGGCTATGCCAATGGAAGTGAGGGGCCCAAGCAAGAAACATGTAACACATAACATCACATCCCCCCCAAGCCGGACAGAGGAAACATACACACAAACCCACAAACAATGTAAATAGTCCACTGCTCCCCAGACCACAGGCAAGATACAACCAGTGGGGGGGGGTACACAGTGCACCCCATGAAATCTAAACTTGGAACACAGACAGGAGCGTCCTTTGCGGGACGGCCCAAAAATTGAGAATTCATGCAAGGAAGCCGATGCGACTCCCATTCTGGGCGGGGTGTGTACATACCTGGAATACAAAGGTGGGAAAGCCTGATGACCCATGGGTTGAGACAACATACAACATGGGTCCCGTGAAGTGGAGAGTGTGCAGCATGCAGCATGTAGCGGTGTGTTCAGACCCGACCTGCACCCAGAGTAAGGATGGGTGCTACAGAGGAAGTGTGGGTGGGGGAACTATGGGCAGCTAGTTATGGGTCTAGGTGTGCAGGTGATGGCTGATGTGGGTCTATACAGACAGCCCCAGGGATGTAAGCAAACATGTTCATTGGGCAGAGGCGTCGCCCAATGAGCAGCCACACCAGCTACGAGTCCCACTGCAGCAGTCTAATCTACATGGCAAGGAACGGAATAACCAGATGTAGATGTATATATGTAGAGGTATGTGTGTGTATATCTACCCATAGCAACATGGAGATATACCTCTCCCTCTCCGTAGTACAAATGTATACATACAGAGACAGAATACATATACATACCCACATATAGATATATACATATGCAGACACCCATACACCCATATGTCGTTAGATATATATAGACAGCAATATATAAATATATACATGTATGCATACATATACAGATATATCTGTATATAGTAATGTATATATATATATATATATATATATATATATATATATATATATATATATATATGTGTGTGTGTGTGTGTGTGTGTGTGTGTGTGTAAATATACACATGTATACAGCTAGGATATGATACAGCAGTTATGAATTGCATATGTTCATAGGCTGTGCATATGGAGGTGAGGGGTCCAATCAACAAAAGAGTAACACGTAGCATCAACCCTCCCCCCCAGCTAGAGCAGTGAAACATACAGACACACAATAAAAGTAAACACACCACTGCTTCCCAGACTACAGGCAGGATACTACCAGTGGGAGAGACCCACCAAGTCTTATCTTGAAACAAAGACATGTATGTCCGTTGTGGGACATCCAAATATTCAAACATATTTGGGTTACCTGCCATTACACCAATGTCAAATGGCAGGCCACACATGTTCCTAGTGTACAAGGTAGGGGAAGCCTGATGATCCATGGGGTGAGACAACATATGTGATGAGTCCTGTGAAGTGGAGAGTGGGTACAGTGTACAGGTGTGGCCAGATCCGACCTGCACCCGGAGTAAGGAAGAGTGCTGAAGAGAATGTGCGGATTGGGAACTATGGGTATGAAATTATGGGCCTAGCTGAGCAGGTGTTGGCTGGAGTGGGTCTATGTGGACCGCCCCAGGGATGTAAGCAATAGTGTGCATTGAGCAGGGTCGCCGCCCAACGGACAGCCACTCCCGCTATGGGTCCCACTGCAGTACAGTCTGTTGTACATGGCAAAGAACAGAATAACCAGATGTAGATGTACAACTGTAGAGGTGTGTATGTATATATATCCATATCTACATGGAGTGAAACCTCCCCCTCTGCATAGTACAAATATGTACATACAGAGACAGAATATAATGAAATACCCACATATAGATATATACATATGCAGACACCCATGCATCCATATATTGTTAGACATATATATACAGCAATATATATATATATATATATATATATATATATATATATATATATATATATATATATATATATATATATATATATATATATATGTATTCATACATATACAGATATATACATATATATATATATATATATATATATATATATATATATATATATATATGTGTGTATGCAGATATGTAGAAATATACATGTATATATGTGTGTAAGGATACACATATATATAGTTAGGATATTAATTGAACCATGTATTTAAATCACATCTGTTAACCGGGTAAGTCTGGCTGAGCTTTTGGCTCATTTACAGCAGAGACCTGGGGAGAAAAGTTCCTCAGGACTAGAAAACAGTTTGTTAAATGGTAGTATACAGCAGATATATATATAAATATAAATATATATATATATATATATATATATATAGATATATATAGATATATATAGATATATATATATAGATAGATAGATATGATACACCAGTTAAGGATTACATATGTTCACAGGCCGTGCCAGTGGGGTGAGAGGTCCAGTCAACAAATGTGTAACACGTAGCATCAACCTCCCCCACTTAGACAAGTGAAACATACAAACACACGATACAAGTAAACACACCACTGCTTCCCAGACCACAGGCAGGATGCTACCAGTAGGAGAGACCTGCCAAGTCTACTCTTGAAACAAAGACATCAATGTCCCTTGTGGGACACTCCAAAAATTAATGATCATCGGAGTCAGTCCCTGTAATGATTTATCTAACCAGGCTGTATACATACATGGACCAGTAGGTTGTGCAAGCCAGATGACCCATGGGTCGACACAATGTATGACATGGGTCCTGACACATGGAGAGTGGGCAGTGTGTAGTGATGTGGTTAGACCCCACCTGCACCCACAGTAAGGATGAGTGCTGTAGAGGAGGGGCAGGTGGGGGAACTATGGGTATGCAATTATGGGCCTAGGTGTGCAGGCATTGGCTGAAGCAGTTGTATTCAGACTGCCCCGGGGATGTAAGTAATATTACGAATTGGGCAGAGCTCACGCCCATACCTCTCAGCCTCTAAAAGCAAAATCACTGGACAGAACCTAAACTACTGGGGGGACAAATAGGGACAGAAAGCACATATTCCACTTACAACCTTAGAAAGCCGATAGAATAATAGGTTATGCATTAGCATGACTTGTCTGATGGATGTGGGGTTCTAAACCCAATTACTTGTCTGTATTTAATGGCATCAATTCCCAGGTATTTGCCAGACAGGTGCAGATTGTAAGAGGAACACACCAATATTATGAAGCAAACTCCAGGCAGGCCGCAGATTCTGTACAGTTGACAGGCATGCTTACACCTAACAGGCAGCCTTTCCCGATATGGGTCCCACCGCAGCACAGTCCAGTTTACATGGCTAAGTACGGTATAACCATATGGATTGTTGCAAAACCCACTGCACAACACCTATGAACACATGGTCGCAACACCCCACTGTAGGCATGTAAGCTGATGTAATAGGCATCACAAGGTATTATTGTAGTCCTCACTCCCACCCAAGGGTGTGAGTGTCTGACGCAAACACCAAATGCAGTGCATATTCACAGCTGTTGTCGTAGACAACATGGCCAGCTGTGGACCTTCCCTGCAGCCATCCTGCACATCACTGGATAATCCCCTACTAACAGCCCCCCCTTTTGTGTCCCTTGCACACCACATAACGATCAGCCCCTGTTCCATTTCTATTAATGTCTACGGGCACACATAGGTGACACCCTCTTCCCCCACTATATTGCCAGTATCCGGAATCCATACCCACATGTAGTATCACAGCTGTCCCACAGGACACATGTAACTAACACATGAAGGAACAACACAAGCACACCTGGAGCAGCACAGGCTCACCACCTTGCGAACCCCCCTCACCTCACACTGTATACCACTACATCAACTAATGATACTGACACCTCTTGTCTTGCCTCGCATACAAATCCCAACATCCGACATACCATCCCTATTGCTTCCCATCCAATTATACCTACGGGGTACAATACAGTTACAATGTCACCCCACTACCTACCTGCTTACTCCTTAGCTAGTCACCTCTACTGTACCACACAGGTATGGAATAACTACACCTACCTCGAATACCTGCATATAACCTATCCAGACCTGTGAACAAGGAATCCTACCTCACCTTAAACTGACCTTTGTCAACAGTCATACCTGACATGTAAACCTGGCCTAAGCATGGATAATACCGACAGTTTAATGTAAACGAAGCATGATTAATGGGGGACATAGCTATGTTATGTCTGTTACCCTCTATGAATGTGAACACTCCAGTATTAATTGGGATATGCAGCTGGGGTCAATGTAGAGCTCTACACCCCAGGCCACCACTGACAATGGACAAGCATACAGTCCGAGTGTCCCAGTTGACAGATGTGAACAAAATGCACAACGTTGCATGTTTGTATGTTGGAGCAAGTGGATGTGGGTGTAAGCCTGTTTGGCGAGTACCACACAGGTGAAGCAATGTAGAGGCTGAGTGCAAGACACCACAACCAGATGGCAGTAAGGCTGTGTTTCGCGCAAACAAGTGCATACCCACCTTCAGATGTTCTACAGTGCCTTAGTCACCCTGTAGCCAACAGCTATTGTTGTGGCCTTAACAAAATAATCTGCACTGCCAGGTTGCAAACCTCCGACCCTGCACACCAAAGTAGACGTGAGTTCAATTAAGCCATGGCAGATACACATTCAGCTGCTGTGATCACAAACACATCATCCTGCACAGGCATCCAACTGTGTAGATTAATACCAGAAAAAGTGTCCATTGCTCAACCACAGTATTATGAGCAGTCTATGTGCAGCACAGAACATTGCCTGTCCAATCATACTATGAGAACAGTAGACCTGCATAATACCAAAGGGAATAATGATATACGGTGCACATCGCAGGGGCATGTGAGTGTACTACATGCACAGTATGTCACATTTGGGGCATTGGTTCCGTGGAAGCGGGAGATGTGGCTGGCCAGGTGCATGAGCAAACTGCTGCTACACAATACCCTGGCAGGATGCTACCAGTGGGAGAAACACTGTAGGTGTGCTAGATCTATTCTTGACACAACAGGTCCATCCCTGGTGGGATGAACTAACAGTTGTGGGTCACATTGATGTCACCACCAGTATCGGAGGAGGATCAAAGGAAGGCTGGTATGTATGTGGACTAAACAGATGAAGAGCCTGCAGACTCTTGGGTGGGGACAGTATACTGGAGGTGCACCGAGACGTGCAGAGGGGGAAATGTGTGTAGGTGTGGTATGGCAGGGCAAGCAACCGGGGAACAGATGGATGCTGTGTACATGGAGCTCGGGGGCCGTCAGAAGGGAACATGGGTATGTCATTGCGGTAGACAAATGCAAACAAAGCTAAACAGCAATAGTGTAGTGGCCAGAGCATTTATATTTGCACAGGAGTACTGCCTTAAATGCACATGTGAAGTGTCATAATGACTAAGGCACTAGTAAACATGTGTATGTGCATAACAGCAGTAGTACACATGAATAAGCAGTTGTAAGTGTGTGTACGTGTATTCGCATGGGGGTAAGCATTGCCTATATAGATTGAGCTAAGTAGATGCTAGCTGAGGGTAAGGAAATGCAACCCAAGCTTAGCATTGCTTAGCAATGCGCAAACCTACACACACCCACGTACGACCGTTCAAATGTCCCTAACTCACTCTGTATCTGACAGCTGGGGTTCTGCCCTGAAACACATTATACAGCCTCTGGAAGGCCCACACCCGGGACACTGCACATCATACACTACGTGATTTACCATTAAACCATGACAAATGCACTTAACCACTCATTCCACATACATATCATCCAGCACAATCAGTCAACAGCACAGGGAATGTAGTAGTAACACACCACAAAACCTCTTAATGCATGAATCCCGGACATAGTGCGCCATAATGTGGGTACATATAGGAATATCTGTCATATCCTGCTGTAATACACTTCAAATGTTGCAGGTTACACAGTTATATGTGGTAGAACCCATATATTGATGGAGATGATACGTCTGAAACACGTATGTGTCGGCACGGATGACTGACCTCAGTCCTAAGGTCATCCATGTCAATTGCCAAGAGAATGAGGTACAGGCCACACATATAGGCCGAACATGCATGGACATATGGACAGCTATACATCTGTAAATGTAGAGAGATGGACAGCTATAGGTATATATATATATATATATATATATATATATATATATATATATATATATATATATATATATATATATATATATATATATATATGTATGTATGACTCACAAATAACCATATAACAGCAATCATACACAGATAGATTAATATGTTCAGTGTATATATCTATATATATATATATATCTACATAATACATATATATATATCTATATATATATATATATATATATATATATATATATATATATATATATATATATATATATATATATATATATATATATATATATATATATATATATATATATATATATATACATATATATATAGATACATATACATAGCTAGAGCTATATCAATGTCCAGTTCTATCCCTCTATATATGGGGGTGTAACATATATACTTATGCAGATATACACAAATATATATATATATATATATATATATATATATAGTTATATATGTATATACAGATAGACAAGTGTATATGATTTCCACATGGGAATGGACTCCTGGCCCACTCCGTACTACATAACAGACCATGCGCACAGTTAATGGGGATGGGGGTACAAATGAGGGTCACCTGGTAATTACTGCCCACCAACCCTAATGGATATGCTGTGTAATCCAATATCCAGCACATGCAATACTTGACAGCAGGACCCACCACAATACAGCTACAATGCTCCAACAGTTATCCATGTCACCTGTACATGTCAGGCCAATATCTGTAACATATCATGTAGATATGCCATTGTACCGTAGGGAATGTACTATTTTAAAGGGCTACACATTACAATGGTACAGATACGCACACACATCCATACATTGACAATCACGTGCAGGTTTATATATATATATATATATATATATATATATATATATATATATATGATATATGGGATATATGGGTACATACACATATACACAGACAAAGGGTATTAGTAGCCATACATGTGTAGCAGTAGTGTGGATGTTCTGGGTACAATGTATATCCCCAGCCAAAAGCCCTGTAACCAGTATCTGTGACATGTGTGGTGTGGCAACCAGCCCCACAAAGGGGATACTTACATTGCACATATACCCACTCACAATTCAAAGGACATGACACAACACACAGGTATGTATACACAGACAACCTTTATTTGTTTACCATACAATAATGTATGTCATTACTGAGAGCACATTGATATTGATGAATATAACCAGTGATGGATGCAAGGTCTATACAAAACAGTAGATGCAGACAGTGCGGATACATAACATACTATGGTGTCCAGGTTAAGCCCTTCAATTTATACAACAGTTGACAACAGGTTTGCCTGCATAATACGTAACAGTCAACAATATCAGATGTAGGTCAGCAGCCTCCAATTACACCCTGTAGTCAAGCCCTAGGGGGACATTCTTTACTTGTGGTAATGTCAATGTATCTGTCACATGTATGGTCCCTGGCCAACAAATGTTGTGGGTGTCCATGCTATGACTGGGATGACAGTAGGAATGCTAGCAGTAGTTAATGGTAGGCCATTACCTAACAACCCTTACCTGTATCACAGCAGGACAAAGGCTACCATATATGTGGAGGACAAATGCAGTAATGTAGGGCCATACCTGCAATGTTGCAGTTACACACCCTGGAACATGCTGGTGTTACAGGATGTGTTGCAACATACCCTAATGCAGGAATACAACATTAGGTACACAAATGGATATAGCCATGTACTGCTAGCATACAACACATACACTGCTAGTGTAATATCTGACACAGGACCTATGTGGTGGACAGACAACACATGAGAGGCACACCTCTGTCCAGCTAGAGGATAGGCCCACAGTAGAGAGGTATTCAAACAGACTGCAATCCAAGGTAAACTAGTATGTACACACACACACAACCACTGTAACACCAGTACTATGCAAAGCATTACGCCACTCTACTCACAGTCTGTCTGTATGTCCCGATCCTCCTACATATATGTGGCTGCCCTGAGTGTGCAGGTTCTCCTGTAAGAGGTATTGCTACATGCTGTCTGTAACATTGATGCCCACACATAGGAAGGATGTCCATCACACAGGAAATGTACAGGGAATATGCCCACATGATGTAGGGATTCATAGTGGGTGGTTGCCATGACAGTGGTAATTGGAAGTACTACACATGTGTACTCAGATATACATATATATATATATATATATATATATATATATATATATATATATATATGGCTATCTGGATAAGTACATGTCCATATCGTCCCACTATATGTCCTGGCCATGGAGTGTAGCCCTACCCCAGCCCCTATAGACCCAATGTAGTAGTGCAAGGGGATGTCTGGTATGTATAGTTGGTATATTAATAGACAGTTGCTACTGCCATTGGGATTGTTGACACAGACACTGTGTGTGTGGAAGGTGACATCTGCTCATAACATGTGTGCCATTGGCTACTGACAGACATCCTAAGATTATCATGGTACAGTACCTGCATATATAGCAGGCTCGACAGCCATGTCACAGCACAGGGTAGGATACACCTCTGTGACAGTGCATAACCACAACCAATGTGATCACAGCCACATCCACATATGGTACGCTATCATAATAATAGAGTATATGGACTATCTGTCCTACACCATCCTCATATGTGCCAATCACAGAATGACCCAACATATACTGGACTGCTACACAGTCTGGTCTGATGGCTGTCTGTGTTATGGGACATGTGTGTCTGGCGGTACACACATATGAGGTACAACAGTACCATACAGTGGGGCAGCATGTAACAACAGATAGAAGGGGAGCTAGAACAATGACACCTACCACAGTCTGTACACAGGCCATAGTACATATTAACAATACACACACTGCCGACATTCACCATCACTGCACAGACCTCAGTACTGTACAAACATCCACAGGATTTCCAGGGTATGGCATTAAGTGCAGCCCCTACTGTACATGACATGTGTAGCACTCTGATATATCACTGGCGTGTTATCAGATATGATGACACTATTTACATTGTACAGCACATATACATCTTCAGGCATGACATATCTACAAAGGTTGACAGAGGTGTGGCTGACAGCACATACACAGGGCCAGTATAGACATGTTGCTCTGATACCCTCATTAATCTACCATTGTAATGGGGTATGTTGTAAAATATGTCCAATGAGGGATATGTAGTCAGTAACTGTCACGGCTTTCACCATCAACAGACTGCAATCCTCACACTACCTTCTGCATTCCATGGATAGATGCATTGTGGTTAACACGACAGCAAAGGCACAACACTGCCCAGTCTGCAGATGAACCAGCAGATGGAGATTCCTGATATACATGGAACTGACATGGCAGGTATTGCGACATGTATGACAGGCATATCCAGACAAACACTGTTAATCCAACATTACTCCATATGCATTATAGCAGCACCTACTGTTTGTAGTCAGGTCAGGCACATCCCCCTCATGTTTGTTGCCCTCTTCCCACAGTGTATGTTGTGAGAGGTAAATCCCCAACCCATCTAGAATGCTGTTTGCCAAATGACAGTTCTAGCTCCTGCTCACAGTGACAGACAAGGGTCAACACCATCAGGATGTTCCCAAGTATTGGAGTGCGTTTCCATGCAATTGGCTATGGGAATGTTACCACACCTGTTCCACATGCAATCGGCTAGGGAAGGGCTGCAATTTGTGTAGAGGCCATCATCTGATCATGAGTAGCACGTTAAATACACATGTTGCTGCCTAAGTAATGCAGGTGTGGCCCTCCACATCCAACAGAGAGGGAGTCAGGAGGCAGACAGAGGAGAATACATGTCAGGGAGGGGTGGGAGAGTAAAACTTATGCATGTTTGTGTCACACACCTACCAGCACAGGGTATTAAACACCCGACAGCTATGTAGTGCTATCACAGTTCAATGCTGTTATTGGATGCACTACATGGGTTATCTGGTGGGGAGCACTCAGAACATATATGTGATGGTGAGTGACATCTGCAACAGGGATATGGTAGATATACAGTAGGTGACGTGCACGTGCCTGTCCACATGAATAGGTACCAGCGTCAGCACAGGCACACTCACATAGGGATGCACACACATTAACACACTTGGCAAAGCCAGGAGTGTAACCCGTCACTAGTGGGATTGCCACAACTCATCAATGTGCAGGGAACACATGCACCACACGGGTGATATGGAGATCATATGGGCAGTGAGTATGACGGGGTGTCAGACATTGGGTGGCATGCTTCACTGTGCCCTGAAGGGAGTAGTGCATGTGGATGTGGACATACGCACCATACAACACACACATGAACACACAGGGTCCAGTTCAGACATGCATGGGTGCATGTCTGCACAGGTGTGTGGTGGCCAACAATGCCAGCAGGCTATACAAGGGTAGGTGATGGGTATATCTTGGCATCGGTCCACATGACAATCGTCTGCATTGTAGCACAGGTCTGTAGCATCTGCATTTGCCTGCACAGGTGGGTATTGCAACCCTCTTCCAGTCATCTGGGTGACTATTGTATGTGGCCAATGCTGTGCATCACTTGCCATGTCTGTGTTCCCTAGTCCTTGAAGTAGATGGTGTCTAGGATGTGCACTCCTCGCACATGCATGTACAGTGACATGTGAAACTGTACCTGGGGTGTCTGACCCATGCTATGAACACAGCTTATCATCAGATATGTCAGTCTTGCCCATGTGTGGCAGGGAGTGGTACTCGTCAGCAGATTTACCCTACACCTACATTGATAGCATGCTAACAGCATTTCCTGATATTAGTGTCATCTGTCCATACAGGCCATGTTGTCAGGTATGGTATGTCCGTTGTGAGTCACATGTGAAGGCACAGTGGGGTTGCTAACTGTAATTGGCAGGCCTTGATGTCACATATATGGGTATGGCTTTGCAATCCAGCCTCTCAGCCATCTACATCTGTTATCCCTGTATGGCTGACATTGTGATATATTGTAGGGCCACCATAAATTAAATTATCAAAACCTCTCCACATTGCCCACAGACTCACAGCCACCTTTACACAGGATACGAGTTACAAACACACACCTGTCATGTCTGGGAGTAGAACCCCTACCTAACTAGTTTACTACACCACAGCACTATGCAGTTATATCACGCGCCATGGACATTACTGAAGTACATCTTCCCCAAAGGTGTATTTCACAATTAATGACATCAGCAGGACTACCAAAGTAGGGCATTTGTAATGTAATGCGGGTGAGTAGCCTATATAATACATTGCTCCATACACAGACACTGAGACACACACATCACATCTGGAACTGGCATGGATGGAGATGGAACACTGCCACCATTCTAAATCACACTACAGCAGTACGCAGTTACAGAATGTGCTATGGTGATTACTGGGCTATCATGGTCCCAGAGGTATACATCTAGGTGAGTGACATCAGCAGTCTTGGCAAAGTAGAGTATTTGTATTGTATGGAGTGTGAGTAGCTTAAAATGCATTGCTTTCTACTTAGTCAGGTACACACACACACACACACACACACACACACACACACACACACACACACACACACACACACACACACACACACAGTTGCCAGGGCTGGGGCTCGAACACCTATCTAACTAGTTTTTCATACTAAAGCAGTATGCAGTTACAGGATGCACCATGGTGATTACTGGGCTATCAATTTCCCAGAGGTGTACTTCTAGATGAGTGACATCAGCAGCCTTGCCAAAGTAGAGTATTTGTATTGTATGGAATGTGAGTAGCCTAAAAAGCATTGTGCTCTACCCAGTCAGACACAGAGACTCACACAGTTGTCAGGGCTGGGGCTCAAACACCTACCTAATTAGTTTAGCACACTACAGCAGTGCGCAGTTACAGGATGCGCTACAGCGATTACTGGGCTATCAATTTCCCAGAGGTGTACTTCTAGGTGAGTGACATCAGCAGCCTTGGCAAAGTTGTGTATTTGTATTGTATGGAGTGTGAGTAGCCTAAAAAGCATTGCGCTCTACCCAGTCCGACACACACACACACACACAAAGTTGTCAGGGTTGGGGCTCAAGCACCTACCTAACTAGTTTATCACACTACAGCAATATGCAGTTACAGGATGCACCACGGCGATTACTGGGTTACTAATTTCCCAGAGATATACTTCTAGATGAGTGACATTAGCAGCCTTGGCAATGTTGTGTATTTGTATTGTATGGAGTGTGAGTAGCCTAAAAAGCATTGCTCTCTACCCAGTCAGACACATGCACACAGTTGTCAGGGCTGGGGTATGAACACCTACCTAACTAGTTTATCACACTACAGCAGTATACAGTTACAGGACACGCCATGGCAATTACAGGGCTATCATGTTCCCAGAGATGTACTTCTAGGTGAGTGACATCAGCAGCCTTGCCAAAGTTAAATATATGTATTGCATGGAGTGTGAGTAGCCTAACAAGCATTTCACTCTACACAGTCAGAGGCAGACAGGCACACACAAACACACACTCACACAATTGACAGGTCTGGGGTTAGTACTACTACCTAACTACTCTGTCACTGCAGGAGTACACAGTTATGGAATGTGCCATGCATTTTACTGAGCTATAGCTCTCCCAAAGGTGTAATTCACATTGGATGACCTCAGCAGTCTTGTCATACTACTGCTATGGGAAGGGCAGTGTGTGCATGGGCCATACCCCATTCATGTAGGGGATGACATGCCACATGCAGGCACATATGGGGTCATATGTCACAGGTGCGAGTATACAGCTACTAGATGGCTGCTTCCTTGTACAGTCTTGTTGCACAGCTGGCACGTACACCACAGTCTATCATGCTGACAGGTACTGGTGGCTAGTATCAGCAGTGGGTTATATCCACACCTCCTGTGTTGGGGCCCTTAGGCTGTGTGCCAGTTGGGACAGGCCCACATGGCTCCTTGTCAAAGTCACCTTCTTCCACACATCTATGCCTGTGTGCCTGCGGCTTATTATAGTGTGTGTTGTCCTTACGTATTTGTTTGCATTCCTATCCACTGTGTGTGGAAGACAGGAGTGGTGCATACTGACATGTGTTCACACTGAGAACTGCAACTTCCAGATATTGTCTGGTCCACTGGTGTTTGCAGACATGGCCTTCATGTGTTTAAGTGTGTGAACATGCCCAGTATGACCTCTCAGTATGTTGTTGACTGACATTGCCTTCATTTCTCTGTGTGTGAGCATGCCCAGTATTGCCATCTGTGTTGCATGTGTGGACCATGTCCAGGTTGTTTGTACTGCGGTGCTGACCTTTTGTTGTACACCAACGGGTAGCATGCTGTGTCTGCAGGGTATCCATCGGTCATTTGCCATTGACTGATGCTACATTTCTGTATAGCAGGGTGGGGGACACCTGACTGTTTCTACTGTTCTACACAGGAGTGGGGGGGCACACCTGACTGTTACTCTATGTGTATGTTGGATGGGGGTGCGCACCTGACACTTGTACATATTTGCTAGAACTGTACTGGTAAGTCAGGTACTCAATTTCCGTCTGTAGTCTTACCTATCCTGCTGGCTAGGGCTTACCAGTGTAGTACAGATCCTAGCTTTGTTTACCTACATATTAGTGTCTGACTTCCTAGCCTTCACAACTTACATCCGACTGCCTGGCCTGCTGCGGTCTGTCTGTGTAGGCCTGGGGGAGAGGTTAACCATAGGACACATTCGGAGGCCATAGTACAGCATTTGTTTGTGTTTGTCTTCACCTGTCCTGCTGGCTGAGACTGCTGCTGAGTATGTGATCCTTCCTGACTTGTATGTGTGGCTCTTATGGACACCCCTGTTGCTTAGGCCATTTCCTGCAGTATGTTTTGTCACCATGTGTAGTACTGGCTACTATGATGACTCCAGTATGTGTTACAGATCTCATGCTGCCACTATGGGTGTCTACTCTCTGCTGCAACCCAATTCCCTTGCATGTTCAAATCCATACCATAGCTACAGGTAAAAACACATTCTACTCTGTTTGACAATTGGTAGGTTGATTGACTTACCTTGAGGGTGTGCCGGACTTGAGAATGGGGCTAGAGGGCTGCCTATGTTGAATGCACATAGTACACTCCCTATACATGGTTAGACAAAGTTAGTTTGGCATCCCTTTTACTGTCTGTGTGAGTCAGAGGGAGGTGTCATTCCCTGGGGCCCTACTGTGTCAGTGCATATGCTATGCGTTGCCTCTTTGCCAAGGCCAGGGCATACTGGACATGCCCCCTTCTGCCTACTGGTCCAGGCTCAGGTTGTTCCTCCTCCCAGTCACTCTGTACCTGTATAGGCCTTGACATTGGTGGGGGGCTTTGTGGCCCTTCCCCATGCTGTTCCTGCTGCAGCTGTTTCCACAGGATCATATTGTGTAGCATAGCACATACCATTACTATTTGAGTACATGTAGCTGGTTAATACTGCAAGGCTCCACCCGACGTGTCCAGACACCGGAACCATGATTTGAGCATCCCAAACACACGCTCTATTATATGTCTGGCCTGTGCGTGTGCATCATTATGGTGTTGTTGTTCAGGTGTGTTTGCATTTCTGATGGGTGTTATCAGCCATGGCTCCAGTGGGTACCCAGCATCCCCCACTAGGTGGCCGTAGGGGATGTCCACATCAGCAAATCTGTGGTACAGCTGCGTCAGTTGCCATATGTGTGAATTGTCATAACTTCCAGGGCAGCCAGCACACACATTCAGTATAATGCCCTGGGCATCACATACGACCTGTCAGTTGATGGAAGGGATGCCCCTGTCGTTGATGTAGGCCCTACCCTGCTCAGCGGGTGGTGCTTTGATACGTACGTGCGTGCAGTCTATAGCACCCACTACCCCGGGATAGTTAACTATTTGGTGGAAGAGACGCATGTTGCGGGTCAACACCTCACGTGTGTTGAGGAAATATACGTGCTCACTGGCATGTGCTGACATGTCATCCAGGAATTGGTGGAATACTCTGGATGCTGATGCCTGTGAGATGCCCATGTTATCCCCAGTTGTAGTTTGGGAGGTATCTGTGGCTAGTATACCAAGGCCTACACATGCCTTGGTATCCACTGGGATGGGTTCCCCTTGGCCAGTGTGGTGTGTCAGGTGTGGCCTGCACAGCTCAACGATTTGCTGTAGGAGGTCTCTGTCCACCCTATAGCACTCCACTATCTCCAGCTCATGTAGCCCCTGGTAGGTTACCCTGGGTCTGTACATTCTTCTCTGTCTCCTCACTGTGGTTTGTTTGGCAGCATTGACATCCTCACCACCCTCAGCCTCTTGTACATTTTGTTCTATGTTGCCTGCTGCAGCCCTTCTCATTTTGTAGGTTTGGTTTTAAAATTTCCCTGCTTGTATACACCAGTGGTGTAAAGTGTGGAAAAGCCAGGGGGTAGGTGTTTGCTTGGTTCATAGTGGTGTTCTGGGCTGGTCTCTTTCCTGTGTGATTAGCTGATTCTGATACATTTCACCTGGCAGCACAACTAGGTTTCCTTGATTACCTTCCTACTGTTGTTTTCCCTTCCCATTGCCTCCCTGTTTAGACCCATGTGCTTGCCTCACAAATGGAGTGCTCAAATGTGCAAGGAGCTGCTTTTTCCTGGTTTAACTTCCTTTTTCTTCCTGTACAACCCAGTGCGTGGCGCGCACACATGCTTACACTTTGTAAAGATTGCTAGGCAGGTTTAGACACACCCCTAGCTTAGCTGTGCTATGCTAGGAGCAATCCTGAGTCACAGGTCTCCAATCCACTTACAGTATGCCTGACACTCCCCCCATGATGTCACCTATATCCTAGTCTTGCACCCAGCTATTTATACTCTTACACTCTTGGGACCTGCCTCACACCCTGAGAAAATCTGGGATTCACTAACCCTTCCTTCATTTGCATAGGATTGCCTGCTAATGCATAGTTACATATCCCACCAGGGGCGGCCTGTGCTATTGGACTGCCGGACTGCAGCCCCCTCAACAAAAAAAACAAAAGAAAAAACAAATGTTTAGCGGACTTCGCATAGTCCAGACTACTGCTAAGCCCATTTACTGCATGCTCAGGCCCGGACTGGGCATTTGGATTACGTTATGGAGAACAGGCAGCAAGGACAGGTAAGTGTGTTAATTATTGTTTAGAATGGTAGGGAAGTGTGTGAATGAATGCCTATTTGAATGGACCAGTGTGTGTGTGTGTGTGTGTGTGTGAAAATGCCCCAGGTGCTCATGGTGGTGTGGTAGGGAATACCTCAGGCTTGAACCCTGTACCCTGTATGCAGGTGTTAAAGACTTGAGTTCCCTACCTACCACCATTTGTAAAAAAATTGCAGATCTTTGCCTCATATTTGATCTGATCTGTTCCTCATAATATCTGTGGTTTGTAAATGTTGCAATGCTTGATATTTGATGGTGTAGTAGTAGCATTGTTGCCTCACAGCTGCAGGTTATCAGGTTTGATTCTTGGCTGGGGTTCCTTCTTTGTGGGGTCTGTATCTTCTCTCTGTGTTTGTGTGGGTTTGCTTTTGTGTCCTCCCATGTTACGAAGACATGTCTGCATTATTTCTTCCTAGGCCTCTGCTGAAAATTGTTTTTTTGTTCCAAGTCAGACTGTCCCGATTAACAAATGTTAAATAAAATTGACAGGCATTTGAATTTCAGACTTCAGGTTTCTGAATGTTTAATTTCTTACATATTTGATGGTGCAGTGGCAGTATTGTTGCCTCATAGCTACAGGATTTGTGGTTTGATTCTTGGCTGTGGTGCCTTCTTTGTGGAGTCTCCATCTTATCTCTGTGTCTGTGTGGATTTTCTCTGGTATCCTGACATTTTACAAAGACGTGTCTACAGTATTTCTCCCTGGGCCTCTGCTGAAAATTGTTTTTGTTCCATCAGAAGTAAAATTGAAAGGCATTTGAATTTCAGACGTCATAGTCTTCAGAAAATACATAGTAAAACAACTTTTTATTCTAGCAATAAATATATAGTAACACAACCTTTTATTATAGCAATTTTTTATGTTTATAAGATGACTATTTGAAATTTTTCCTTATTTTTGGGACTGTAATACCCTGTTAGTGGCTTTGTCCAGGTTTTTTTGTGCTAAGGTTGACAGCTATGGCAAGAACTGAATTCACTGAATATGTTTGAGGGCTGTATTCCCTCATTACTGGGTTTGTCCAGGTGTTTTGTGCTAAGGGGTTGACAGCTATGGTGAGAACTGAATTGATTAAATGATAGCCATTTAAGTTTCAGTCTTCCTCTCGTTCACAAAACAGCTGATTTGGCGTAGTGGTATGTTGCTCTTGACTGTTTTGCACAGGGACCTTGTCTGTGAAATGTACGATGGTAATACAGCATTTTTCTTTCACAAAGCAGGTGATTTGGCATAGTGGTATGTTCTGACTCTTTTTTGCACAGGGACTTTGGCAGTAAAATGTATGGTGGTACCGTGGTAACACAGCATTTTATTCTAGCAGCTTTCCAAGATTATACAAGCAATGTTTAATGTGTCCCTGGTTTTTGCCCTTTTGACCCACCCCAATAAATTTTGCTTTTTCCAGACTTCTTGTGCTGCGAAGTTGAGATGCAGTTGAGTATTGAGCAGATTTTACAAGGAGCTGAGAGCTGCAGGGGAAGAGAAGTTTAGTGCTAATAGCACAACAGGTTGTGTGCTTGCTTTTGATGCAGAAGGTTGTTGGTTCTACTCCCATAAGGGGTGAATGTTGAAAGTTAAGATACTAATTATGAGCCTGTTATCAGTTTGCCATCCATTTCCTATTGCAATATTACTAGCTTATTTTTAATGTAATTTAGGCAATTTATTCCACAGGGGCATCAGACACTTTATTGTTCGATGAAACCATGAAATGTAAAGGTGATTGCTAGCACCAACCTCTTCATTACAAATTTATTTAACGTGGAATTATTTAGATGACTTTTTTACTACTTCAGAGATTGTGCATATTTACTGATAATGGTGGACTGTAGAATTGTGCATATTTACTGATAATAGTGGACTGTAGAAGTTTGAGTAGACTTTTATGATGGAAATGTTCTGAATTGGACAGTTTTGTTTCATTGTTTACTGGAAAAATGTTCAAAGCAATAGGAAGGTGTATCAAAGAGCACATGTATGTTTCATATGCAAGGGGCCTATGATTTGAAAACAGCCCAGAATTAATTTTTATCTGCCAGGAGTAAAATGTATTTTCTTTGAATGTGGATTTTAATGTTGTTTCAGTGAATGTGAGTTTCAAGGGCAGAGAAGGTTTAATGCCAAGTTTGTCATGTCTTAGTGTCTGTGCTGTAAAATGCAAAAATAAAACTTTCAAATGAAGTTCAAATCATCATAGAAGTAAATCAGTATGCACATTAGTGTTTATGGTAAATGGAGTGAAATAGCAAATTAATGGATCATTGGAATGGCTGCAGGGAGGCTCCATTCGACCAGGGTTTTGTGAGGGGGAAGGGCAGCAAATTTAGACAGCCCCAGCTGAACCATACCAACCATACCTCCCAACTGTCCAGATTTTCAAAGAATGAATAGATGTTTTGCTTCTTATTTTTGATTTGTTCCTCATATAAATTTGTGGTTTTCTGGCAAATCATTTAGGAATTAAGTCACTAAATAATGACACACCTAGTTTCAGACTTCATAACCTTCAGAAAAATGCATGCTAAAGTAAGACCTGTTCTATCAACTGTCCCAGTTTATAGAAGAGCATTTTTTAGTACTGTTTATATGTTCCCCCCAATATATTTGGCCTTGTCCAGATTTATGTCCCAGTTTATACAAGAGCAATTTTAGTACTGTTTATATGTTCCCCAATATATCTGGCCTTGTCCAGATTTATTGCATTAACAGGTTGAGAGGTACATGCAAATAAATTGCTTTATAGAATTAGGCATAGCCAAACCTCTGAAATGTCCCTGATTTTGACTCAAAATGTTGCTCTTCCCCTAATGATCCCTCTGCAAAATAGCAATTTTGGAAGAAAACATGGAGGGTTTATAATTAAGAAATAACTGTAATAATCAGATTACTTTTATTTCAGAAATGCATGTAGATTATTTTATTTTGTCAGATGCTCAAGTTAGCAGTACTAATATTAAAGTGTGCCTTCTTTGACAGGTTCCCAGCTGTATTGTGTTGCTATTTTATATTTTTATATCACATTTTTTGGTCCATTTTTCATAAAATTGTGTTTTTTTGGCAAATTAGTGACAAATAATTAAAGACTGAAGTTAGAAAATAATGACAGACATTTGAGTTTCAGATTTCATACCATTCAGAAAATTCAAACTAATGCAAGACCTCTATTAGCTTTCTAAGGTTATAAGAGCGATATTTTAAAAATTGTCCTTATTTTTGGGCCTTTGTCCCATTTCTTTGTATGGCTTTGTCCAGATTTCTTGCTCTGAGGTTGAGAGGTATGACAAATGTGTCAGGGTCATCACAAGTCAGCCAGAGACATTTCAAACTGTGACATACTCGTTATGCCCCACTCCCCCATGTAGTGACTCTGGATGTGTCGAAGCAAGGCAAGGAGTAGTTATGCAGTGTAAATGTGCAGAGAATCCCACCCATCCAAGGTAGACACAAGTACTATTTTGCTCTGTGTTTAAGTAGCAATACTTTAATGACCATCAGGTAAGCTTGGCTGAGATTGCAAGATGCAAGTAAGCTTTAATAAGCATACTGTTAAAGAATTGCCAACATTGAAAGCCTTTCTGTTGCCATGTAGAGAATACTTAACTAGATAATGTATACGCCTTGGGTATTGAAATGCATATGCCAGTATTTGTAATAAAGGACAGAATTACATTATTTTAAGAGTCTCATTACACTTGGAGACTTACAGTCATCTCTGCAGGCTTTAACCATAAACTGAATGCCAGTCGTGTGGTCTATAACCTGTACAGTAATCCTTTTAAGCAATGTATCTTGAGCTTATTTCTTGTTTGCTTTTCATTTTTTACTTTGATCATGTTTTTCCCATGAAACAAGTAGTTGTCAGGCAGCAGGTCTTTTTTTGGATAAGGAACATTTTTACAAGTGGGGTCATCAGAGATTTCTACTTTCAGCATGTTACTTTAATAAAGCTGAATATAAATTATAATTAGAACTGTAGTGCAAGAAGTGGCTTGAGTTGAGTGCTGCTTGTTTTTCTTATACTTGATTTTGACTGGCATTCCATTATTGTATTTAAAAAAAAGTAATTTATTTCTTCATGCCTCACAACCTTTTTTGTTTCCATCTAGATATTAAGCTGTCATGCAGCCAATGCATTGAAATATTTTATTCTTCTACACTTCATTTTGTCTTGATTGGACTCTCATGAGAACTGTTTGGCACCCAATGCAGTATATTTAGTTTTTGTGGTTTGCTACTACAGGTGTTTGTGTGTGTGGTAGGGAATACCTCAGGCTTGAATCCTGTACCTTGTATGCAGGTTTTAAAGACCTTAATTCCCTACCCACCACCATTTGTGAAAAAAAAAAACTGCAGATTTTTGCTCATGTTTGATCTGATCTGTTCCTCATAATATCTGTGGTTTGTAAATGTTGTAATGCTTGATATTTGATAGGGCAGTTGTAGCATTGTTGCCTCACAGCTGCAGGTTCTCAAGTTTGCTTCTTGGCTGGGGTGCCTTCTTTGCGGGGTCTTTATCTTCTCCCTGTGTTTGTGTGGGTTTGCTTTTGTGTCCTCCCATGTTACAAAGACATGTCTGCATTATTTCTTCCTGGGCCTCTGCTGAATTTTTTTTTGTTTCAAGCCAGACTGTCCTGATTAACACATGTTAAATAAAATTGACAGGCATTTGAATTTCAGACTTCAGGTTTCTGAATGTTTAAGTCTTTGCATATTTGATGGTGCAGTGGTAGTATTGTTGCCTCACAGCTATAGGTTTTCTGGTTTGATTCTTGGCTGGGGTGCCTTCTGTGTGGAGTCTGCATCTCCTCCCTGTGTTTGTGTGGATTTGCTCTGGTGCCCTGTCATTTTACAAAGACGTGTCTGCAGTATTTCTCCCTGGGTCTCTGCTGAAAATTGTTTTTATTCTGTCAGCAGTAAAATTGACAGGCATTTGAATTTCAGACTTCATGTTCTTCAGAAAATACATAGTAACACAACCTTTTATTCTAGCAATTTTCTAAGTTTATAAGATGAATATTTGAAATTTGTCCCTATTTTTGGGACTGCATTCCCTCATTATTGGCTTCGTCCAGGTCTTTTATGCTAAGGTTGACAGCTATGGCAAGAACTGAATTCACTGAATGTTTGAGGGCTGTATTCCCTCATTACTGGGATTGTCCAGGTGTTTTGTACTAAGAGGTTGACAGCTATGGTGAGAACTGAATTCACTAAATGATAGCCATTTAAGTTTCAGTCTTCCTCTTTTACAAAGCAGCTGATTTGGCTTAGTGGTATGTTGCTCTATTTTGCACAGGGAGCTTGGCAGTAAAATGTATGGTTCTAGCAACTTTCCAAGATTATACAAGCAATGTTTGTGTCCCTGGTTTTTGGGCTTTTGACCCCCAATACATTTTGGCTTTTTCCAGTTTTCCTGTGCTGCAAAGTTGAGTATTGAGTAGATTTTACAAGGAGCTGAGAGCTGCAGGCGAACAGAAGTTTAGTGCTGCTTAAGTGAAGTTGGTTTGCCTTGTTAATAGCACAACAAGTTGTGTACTTGTCTTTGATGCAGAAGGCTGTGGGTTCTACTCCCACAAGGGGTGGATGCTGCTGTACTGAGAATGTTCTCCTTGGTGAAGATACTAACTATGAGTTCGTTATCAGTTTGCCATCCATTTCCTCTTGCAATATTACTAGCTTATCATTTTTTTAATGTAATATAGGCAATTTATTCCTGAGTGGCAACAGGCACTTTATTTTTCGATGAAACCATGAAATATAAAGGTGTTTGCTAGCAGCAACCTCTTCATTAGTTACAGATTTCTTTAATGTGGAATTATTTAGATGACTTTTACTTCTTCAGATATAGTGCATATTTACTGATAATGGACTGTAGAATAGTGCATATTTACTGATAATGGACTGCAGAATAGTGCATATTTACTGATAATGGACTGTAGAATTGTGCATATTTACTGATAATGGTGGACTTTAGAATTGTGCATATTTACTGATAATGGTGGGCTGCGGAAGTCTGAGTAGACTTTTATGATAAATGTTCTGAACTGGGCAGTTTTGTCATTATGGGTGCATGCATTTTGTTTCATTGTTTACTGGAAAAATGTTCAAAACAAATTTAAAACGCCCTCTAACAACTGTGATATATTGTACAAGGAATATAATTTAGTACAATGAGGAAGGTGTATCAAAGAGCACATGTATGTTTCATATGCAAGGGGCCTATGATTTGAAAACAGCCCAAAATTAATCTTTATCTGCCACTGGCAAAATGTATTTTCTTTGAATGTGGGTTTCAATGCTGTTTCAATGAATGTGAGTTTCAAGAGCAGAGAAGTTTTAATGCTAAGTTTTCATTGTGAGACTGCATTGCTTTGTTTAGTAGATGACTTAGTGTTTGTGCTGTAAAATACAAATTAAAACTTTCAAATGAAGTCCAACTCATCATACAAGTAAAGCAGTATGCACATTAGTGTTTATGGTAAATGGAGTGAAATAGCCAAGTAATGGTTCATAGGAATGGCTGCAGAGGCTCTTCAACCGTGATTTTGTCAGGGGGGGAAGGGCAGCAAACTCAGACAGGCCCAGCTGAACTATACCTCCCAACTGTCCAGATTTTCAAAGAATGAATAGATTTTTGCTTCTTATTTTTGGTTTGTTCTTCATAAAATTTGTAGTTTTCTGGCAAATCATTTAGAAATTAAGTCACTAAATAATGATACACTGAGTTTCAGACTTCATAACCTTCAGAAAAATGCATGCTAAAGTAAGAACTGTTATTCTATCAACTGTCTCAATTTACACAAGAGCAATTTTTAGTACTGTTTATATGTTCCCCCAGTATATTTGGCCTTGTTCAGATTTACTGCATTAATAGGTTGAGAGGTACATGCAAATAAATTGCTTTATAGAATTAGGCATAGCCAACCTCTCAACTGTCTCCGATTTTGGCTTAAAATGTTGCTCTTCCCCCTAATAATCCCTCCGCAAGATAGCAATTTTGGAAGAAAACATGGAGGGTTTACAATTAAGAAATAGCTGTAATAATCAAAGTTATAGATTACTTGAAATGCGTGTAGATTATTTTATTTTGTCAGCTGCTCAAGTTAGCAGTACTAATATTAAAGTGTCCCTTCTTTGATAGGTTCCCAGCTGTATTATGTGGCTATTTTATATTTTTGCATCACATTTGGTCCATTTTTCATAAAATTGTGTTTTTTGGCAAATTAGTGACAAATCACTAAAGACGGAAGTTAGAAAATAATGGCAGACATTTGAGTTTCAGATTTTATACCCTTCAGAAAAGTCATACTAATGCAAGACCTATTCTATTATCTTTCTAAGTTTATTAGAGCAATATTTAAAAATTGTCCTTATTTGTGGGCATTTTTCCCACTTCTGTGTATGGCTTTGTCCAGATTTCTTGCTCTGAGGTTGAGAGGTATGACACATGTGTCAGGGCCATCACAGTCAGCCAGAGACATTTCAAATTGTGACATACTTGTTGCACCCCACTCCACCATGTACTGACTCTGGATGTGTCCAAGCAAGGCAAGGAGTAGTTATGCAGTGTAAATGTGCAGTGTCCCCCCCATCCAAGGTAGACACAAGTACTACAGTGGCTTTTCATCTGTCCTTGATTTTGCAGAAAGGTCTGGTTTCTGTCATATTTTTGTACTGTTGATTTATGCTTATTACTCAAAGTGCCTGTTGCTCTGTGTTTAAGTAGCAATGCTTTAATGACCATAATGTAAGCTTGTCTGAGATCATAAGATGCAAGTAAGCTTTAATAAGCATACTGTTAAAGAATTGCCAACATTGAAAGCCTTTCTGTTGTTGCCATGCAGAGAATACTTGACTAGGTAATGTATAAGCCTTGGGTATTAAAGGACAGGATTCCATTATTTTAAAAAGCTCATTACACTTGTTGGAGACTTCCAGTCATCTCTACAGACTTTACCCGTAAACTAAACAGAATGCCAATCATGTGTGGTCCATAACCTGTACAGTAATCCTTTAAGCAATGTATCTTGAGCTTGTTGCTTGTTTGCTTTTCATTTTTTACTTACATGTTTTCCCCATGAAACAAGTAGATAGTTGTCAGGCAGCAGGTCTTTTTTGGATAAGAAACATTTTTACAAGTGGGGGCATCACAGAGATTTCTACTTTCAGCATGTTACTTGACACTTTAATAAAGCTGAATATAAATTATAATTAGAACTGCAGTGCAAGGAGAAGTGGTTTGAGTTGAGTGCTTCTGGTTTTGCTTGTACTTGATTTTGACTGGCATTCCAGTAATGTATTTAAAAGTAATTTATTTTTTCATGCCTCACAACCTTTTGTTTCCATCTAGATATTAAGTAAGCTGTCATGCAGCCAATGCATTGAAATATTTTTATTCTTCTACACTTATTTTTGTCTTGATTGGACTCTCATAATGATGGTTTGCCATGCCACCCAGGGGAGTGTATTTAATTAAAGTTAGTTTTTGTGGTTTTGAGCATAGCTCCTCCCCTTTCTGGTTGGCCACACCCTCCCCTTGACCCCACCCATTCAGCTGGCTCCTGCAGCCCCCCTTTGATTTGAAGTCACCAGCTGCCACTGTATCCCACACTGAGCCTCCCCCCTTAGCAACCATTACGCACCGGCCAGGTTGTCTTCTGACTGCCATTGACTTGCATGGCAGAATGCTGATTTTAGTTAGAATGCTTATTTTAGGTTTATTTTACTTATTTCCCTCGATCCCGTTTGCGCGTTGCTGCCCTATGCTTAACCAGGTGAGACTGGCGAAGATAAAATTTAACGTTGTTTATTTTTTTTCTTTTACATTTTGTAATACCAATGGCCTTCTACTTGGACATTGGCATGCTTCTTCAATGATTTGCAGCCTTTATTTGGAGCTGTCATGGCTCTGTTTTGTAGATTGCTGAACTGTACTCGGTTACTAACAGAGTACATTTCTGCACACTGCACTCGTCCTGCATGGACGGCTGCCAGCTTCCTGGATTGCATATTATCCTCATTTGCATGGTTTTCACCTGAAAATGAGGGTAATTTGCATACAGGAGCACGGTCCATGCTGGATTAGCCTAAAAGCTCACGTGCACTTCCTGGGAGCTCTTTCCTGGATCGCACATTGGCCATATTGCCGAAAATAGCTCTTAAACTAATCCTACGCACTATAAAGGGCTTAGTAAATCCAGGGGGATTTCTTTCATTCTTTATATGAACTGTCTTTCAGTCCAGTATTATATAAATCCTTCATTTATTGCCTTCCCTTAAACCTTAACTCCACTTCCTGAACATCAGTCTGCATGTATTCTTCTCACAAATTTCATTTATTTCTATGTAATTTGCTTCTTCCCTTGCTAAAGGTCCCTGTTTCAGTCATTTTATCTATTTTACAATGTTCTGTACATCAAAAATACTTGGTTTAGACTTTGATTTGCATTTCTGGTTATTGCTTTTTTTGGCAGCCATCATAATTAAACTTAATAAGGCTTTACTATGTCTAAGCATTTCAGATCCTGCATCCCAGCTCAACAGAATAATGTCCTTAATTACAACCATTTGCTCCCCAATATTTCTGAAAAGAGCACTCTGTAGGGAACTTTTTTTAAATCTGTCAGCTCATTATGCTTTCCCAAAAATGTTCATTTTGTGACATATTTTAATCTGTAGTTGGACTGGAAGATCAATGCATTCATGGAGAATGTCAGGATTGGTGCAGTGTTTACAGACAAAGGAACCCTCTTCATTGAGAACTAGTCCAGCCTGTGTCGAGTGAAAATTGGTGGCATATGGGAATTAAGGAAAATAATAACAGCTTATGTAGTATGAAAGGCTGTATCCAGATAATACTTGCATGCTGAAAGGGGTGTGCTTAGGATGTCAGAAGTGTAAAAGAACAAGGGGATCATCCTGATGTTGAGAAATGTTACAAATTGTTACAAATTGTGACAGTGAAAAAATGTTGCAATATGTAGCTATAGGAATAGCTCAAAGAAATGTCAATGCCTTCTCACCGCTAAAATGATAACTGAATGATAGAGTTTGAAATGGCATGTTTATCTCAAACAGTTTTACAGAGAATTTAAGATTAGTCTTGTACAAAGTATGACAGAGTTTGCTTTGTACTCAAGTGCTGGCAGTATTACTGTGTAATGAGAGATGTTCTCATTTGCTAGACACTCAATGAAGATAATTCATTAACAGTGACTTGATATAGCCTCTGGAAGGCAGTTCTTACACTGAATCATCACAAATATTCTAATTGATGGAGATCATTGGTTTAAGTTGTTGACAGGTACAGCTGGTAAATCTAGAAAGTAAAATCCAGTAAGTATGCAAAATTAGTAATGTGTTAGTTCCTTTATACACTGCATGCTTTTTCATTCAATGTTTGGCTTACTGTAGTGCTGGAATACTGTACTAATTTTGAAGAAAAAGACACTGGCTAGGAATTATACACGAGTGTTGTGGGAATTTGCTTCACTAGGCAGATCACAGCTTGCAACTCATGCATTATACACTGCCTTTGAATCTCCATACCCTTCACATGGCCAGTAATTATCAGTGCACAATGTCTTAATTTTCTATGAATCCCAGACTATCTCACACTGTGTTTTTCTCAAGCACTTTTCCTTCCTGAGGCCAGACATATGGTTGTAAGACTGCTTAGGTACATTAATTTGTTTTTATTTTAAATCTTCCATAGCATCCTGTGTTTTATTTATGTAAAAGAAAAGCATTATCTATGTGGCAGCCCTATTATGCACTGTATCTATATTTTAGTACTTGGTCTTAGACTTTTAATATATTGCATCATTCTGTTTTTCTTTACTGGGCTTGATAGTCCATTGCTCTTTCATGTCAGTATTCTTGCCTGTCTGTGAGAATGTTAAATCAAATTATCTATCCATTAATATTTTTAAAGTTGTCCTGTCATAACACAAATTTGAGGCTATTCAATAAAGCCTATACTGTCGTTTTTCACTGTGTATGCATCTCAGCACACTGCAGATGTGGGTGCGGAAACTGTTAGATTGGGAAAGCGCTGTGTAGAGGTGTGCACCACCGTGCAAACAAGGTAAACACTGTGCTATGCTAACTACAATGTAACCAGCTGAATTACATGCTAATTAATCAATCCAACATGGTTTAGCTATTCAACATAAATCATCTGTGTAGACTCCCTGCTGTTTTTTCCTTCAGATTGCAAAACGTTTATAATACAGACATGGCAAGGAGTCTACATGGATAGAATATTAGGGGTTGCTGTGGCTTTAATTCATTTGTATGTGCTACAGCCTGAAGCCAATGCTGCTGCTGCTGCTAATAGGCCTAGGCTGTGAAGTAGAAGAGTTTTCAAGCCCTGTTTAACTTTTTACAACCTACATGATGTGGAAATGGTGGAGCACTATAGGGTGGACAGGGACACATTGCAGGGACTCTGCGACCTCTGCCATACTCAACTCAGAGCCAGAGCCAACTGAGGGGAACCCATTCCAGTGGAGATAACTCAGAGCCAGAGCCAACCGAGGGGAGCTCATTCCAATGGAGATGAAGACATGTGTATCCCTTAGAATCTTAGCTATGCACTGGAACTGTGGTCGATAACACCCATCAGAAATGCACACACACCCAAAGAAGAATGCCATAATGAGGCACATGCTCCAACAAGAAATATCATGGAGCATGTGTTTGGGCTGCTGAAGTCATGGTTCTGGTGCCTTGATACATCTGGGGAAGCCCTGCAGTACAAACCACAGACATGTACAGAAATATTCACAGTATGTATCATACTACACAACATAATCTTGAGAAGATAGCTTTAACAGGATCAGCAAAGGGAAAGGGCAAACATCCCACCACCAATGCCAAGGTCACCACAGCCACAGGAAGATAATAAGTCATGGTGGGATCCACCATCTGCTTTGCATGTAGGCCGATATAGGCATGCTCATAATGCCCTTGTATTGGCTAAGTGACAACACATAGCACACTCACTCACCACCTAGGGGCCTAAAACCTTCCTCCTACTCACATACATATAGTAACATTAATGCCATTCAACTCACACAACCTTTACCTCTCCATGTATTGGCTGTGTACTGCTTGCATAAGACAGAATCAGCCCTGAACTAAAACTATGTCAACTGCTGCATTTACAAGGTAAATCCTGAGCCTGGAGTGTATTGTTTAACAATATGACTGTGTGGCATATCCTTGTTTTTCATTACTTGGTCCGGTAAGCTAGTAAAAGGTGGGAGATCTGTACAGAATGTACCTTAACATGTGACAGCAAAGACTTATTTCACTTATGTGTCCATTACTAAGTAGGCCTCAGGCATTAAATATTCATACAGTCATACTGCTCAAAAGTACTGATGATCATTCCATGCCCTCAGTTTAGTACCACATGTTTGTACTGGAAAATGATTAAAGAGAGAAGTTGGAAAGTAATGATACACATTGCAGTTTCTGACTTCACAATCCTCACAAAATCATTCACTATAAAGTTGAGACATTTTGATGCTATCAACTGTCTAACTTTCCAAAGCCAATTACCAGTTCAACACGACAAATGCAGATATACTAAGCATTAAGTTAGCTATGCACTCTGAGCACCAGACACAAAACTTTTGTATACCTGAATCCAAAAGATAGAAAACAGGGATATGCCACAGCTATCATTACTTGCACAGGGTGTTGTGTGTGTGTGTGGGGGTCAGGAAGCCTAGGCTGACACAAAAGGTCAGTGAGTGCATGTTAGTATGAAAGATAAGAAGGCAGACATGTGGTTAAACCAACAAATGGACAGGGAGACAAAATGTGCAACTGTTGTATGTGTCTGTAAGGGTCCTCCAGGAGAAATTGGTGTTTGAGTGTCTGCATTAACACAGTCAAGATCTGTGCTGGTTCTACATCTTGGACAGATGTGAGCCATGCATGGTAGAGGTGGCAGTTCATTGTTGTCATTCCTAATCACAAGAACTGGCTCCACCAGGAGTTGCACTGGCATCTTCATGCCCACAGTGAGATGCAGTTCTGCTACCTGAACATGACTGATGTCTGCTGGACAAGTTCCCTTCATGGGGATGCCCAGGACCACAACCCTATGGCCTGCCACATCTGGGAGTGGACAGCACACTCACTGACAGAGCAGTGAAAGTACTGCCACTATGGGAGCATGAATAGGGACAGCCACATTGGCTGACAGCAGATGATGGGCTGACCTACATACATGAGGATGCTGTTCCCCTCCCAGCAGATGTTCCATCACAGATACTGCTTGTTCCATGACAGACATCCCTCGGTCCATCACAGACACCACTCATTCTAGCATGTCACTCATCCAAAAAAGTGAACTGGCAACAATGTGGAGGCAGTTATGCATGCCAGACAATACTACATCCACAACCCTGAGCATTTGTCTGGATCACCTATGGGAATGTGTCCATGCCTCCAAGATGGTCCTAAACATATGTTGAGCGACACAGGAAGAGACACATGCAGCAGGTGAAGGAGGGACAGCAGGTTCCCTCCACGCACTCCTATCAATCCTCCTGAGTGGCACCTCACCCACTCAACAAGCACTGAAGCTGCCATTGCCACACTACCCTGCTCAATGTCCTTGCCCTCCATCTGGCCAATATCTGGGGTTTCACTGGACTGGATAGGCATAGGCCTACTGTCTGTGTCCAGTGAAAATGTAGGGGATGGCTGTATGTCAGCCTCTATGTCAGATTCAAATTATACACCTCCCGACTGTGCCTCAGTTTGGCCACCATCATCATCATCGGAGTCTGCTGATATACTGACATCAGATGGCACAGGGTCCACACACCAGTATCATGGTCACATGTGAAAAAAAAACAAAAACAAACAGGAATAAATTAATACCTGCACTACTATAGTGCAATATATGCTAACAAACTAACATGCTGCCATTATTACAGACAGTACAGCAATACACGCAACAGGTCTGAGATCAACAACACATACTACAATATTTCATTAAATTGCTCAGCAGTACTGACATGAAAATGTTTGCCTTACCATCTGCAGATGGGATACTCCTCTGTAGTCCAGATGGTCCTGGAAGAAGTTAAGCAAGAGGTAAAGGCAACATCATCACAATTAACAGTAATGCAGGGGGTAATACATTTACCCCTTTATATGTACATTAACTATAATTTCAGCAAAAATGTGTCTGACAACTTTAACCTAAGCTATTAAATGTAGCAATCTTCAACCCCCCCCCCAGAAAAGACATATGATATATAATTAACTTACTGATTGCAATTCTTTTACTATACAACAGTATCCAACTGTTCAGATACCAAAGCCTACCTGTAAGTTCCTCCTGGGACATGCTTGCTGTGTTAGAAATTGTTGCTCTGACATCCAGGATATGCTGTACTGCACTTTCCTAGGAGCTGTATGAATCTCTGATATTGGCTAGGAACTCTTCATTTGGGGTTTGTTGTGGTTCCCTAGCAGGCCCTTCCCTGGTAAACATCTGGTCACAACCCACTGCAGCTGCTCTCCTCCATGCAGATGTGATCATGTCAGTGGCCCTGTGGCACACCTGCTTGTATGTCCTGTCATGGCCACCCACGGCATTGACATCATCTACTATCTGCTGCCGTATTTGTATCATATGTGTCATATGTCCCTGTCCCCTTTTCAGCAGAAAACAACATGTTGCCTAAAACCATCCACAGTTACGTGGATCTTGCCACCGTTGAAGATTGGTCTCCATGAATTGACATGCCTGTGTGGTATACTTGCAGGTTTCCAAAAAGACAACAGAAGGATAATATACATAAGTATCAATTAACTACAAATCACAAAGTATGAACAAAACAACGTAATAAAAGTAGATACTTCCGATATGGTGAAAACAATGGATGCCTCGGCTCGGACAAGAAACTCTTTATTCACACTTGTAAAATAAAATAAATGCAGATAAACAAACGTTAAGTGCTTTCATCTGTACCAGCAGACTTCTTCAGAACGTCAATCATTTTATCAAACACTCCTTAAATAGCCCATCTGATCATATTTGGCGCCAAAAATGTTAATACATTCATTTAAAGACATATGAAATGCATTTTATACAAAAAGTTCTTAAAATCATTAATTCAAATGTATGAGAAATAAAATACAACTGCATAAATATAATAATAAGTGAAACATTTTACAATCAATTGCTCAAGCCATATATCAAATAACTGATATAATAATGTATATAATATAATATAAAAATATATTGTATATATACTCCATATATAACCATATTATATCTTACCCTTATATGTTAAAAATCATAAAGGCAATGAAGCCTAATATGAATGTTAAAAATGTAAAAACTATCTATTTCTTAGTGTCAAAAATGGTTTTATGCTAATAAAGTCATTAATACCTGGATAGCTAGTGGCATCAGTGAACATCTGCCACTTGCTTTCTTTCATAGCAAGTATAGCTTTGATGTTTCCTCCATATGGTAAAGGTTCAACCATGTCAATGATATGAAACATAAAATAATGCCTTATAATAATTATTATATTTATGCAGTTGTATTTTATTTCTCATACATTTGAATTAATGATTTTAAGAACTTTTTGTATAAAATGCATTTCATATGTCTTTAAATGAATGTATTAACATTTTTGGCGCCAAATATGATCAGATGGGCTATTTAAGGAGTGTTTGATAAAATGATTGACGTTCTGAAGAAGTCTGCTGGTACAGATGAAAGCGCTGAACGTTTGTTTATCTGCATTTATTTTATTTTACAAGTGTGAATAAAGAGTTTCTTGTCCGAGCCGAGGCATCCATTGTTTTCACCATATCGGAAGTATCTACTTTCATTACGTTGTTTTGTTCATACTTTGCGATTTGTGGTAGCGTCTGATATGGACAATAACGAGGGCATTCAGGCTTCATTGGACCAGAGGGAACTCACCAGTGTCCGTTCAGAAATCACCACACTCAAGGAGGAAGTGACGAGACTAATGGAACTAGTTGGGCATTCCATTGCTGCTAGTAACACCGACTCAGGTGGTTTCGTGATGTGCAGACAAACATCATGTTCATCCAGTGAGCAACAAGTGGTTGAAACAAGGATATGTACTGCGCCTGTTGTGGATGTGAGTACACAAATAGAGATTCCTAATGGACAGGGTAGTCCTGAGGAGGTTGTATTTAGGAAAGACAAACAATCATGTTGCAACATTAAGGAACATAACGTCAGCAAATCATTATCTGAGGACTTTACATTTGATTTCAATCTCTTCCAACTACGTGATGAAACGGAACGCTTAGGGGCTCGTCCTAAACGGTTATCACCTGTAAAAACTTATTCAGCCATTACAAAATTGCAAATGGACAAAACCAAAGGTATTGAACTATCATCTAGTCCTTATGGTGCCAAATTAGAACGTAGCAATAAGCATTGTAATAAGAACAGAAATAATAGTGTTGGCAGTAATGGCTGTTTGGATAGGTTTTTGACTGACGATTTTGATTTTGATAAATACAACAAGCACGACACTGGAATCTATGTCAAAGACAAAATTGTGAATGAACAGAATGTAAGATGTAGTATTAAAGATAAAATTTATCTATTTGGTAAAAAACTATTAGCGATTAAGAATATTAAAATAGAGAATGCATATTTTTAACATTTAAACAGTTAAACAATGTTTAACATCGAAAGTTGTACCCAAAGGTATAAGGTTTTTCAAAATACCGATGGGACATGAAATAAATGATGATGTTATTGTTGAATTCAATCAGTTATTTGACAGTTTTGGTTTTAAGTATCTTAAAGTTCTTATACAGAAAAATGATGAGAAGTTATCAGGTTTAATATCGGAGGTGGACAAAATTAATACTGATACACTGCATGATGCATCCTTTAGCCAGTGGAATGAATTCTATGATAACCAATTTGTAGAAGCAGACCATAAAGCACATGTTATATTTGAAAGAAAAGAAAGGAAATTAATACGTGATGTAGACTTGTATGCTAATAATAGGGCTTATGTATGGCCTAAACAACAGATACCTAGGCATAATAATGAGAATGATGGATATACCACCAATCTAGATAGAAAGGGCAATGAAGATTCAAATTTTCAGAGAGGCAGATATTATCCCCAAAAAAATTCATATGGGATCAGAAACAGGAGATGGAGATGAAGGAATCTAACATTTCCAATCATACCCGTGTTCCACAGTGTACAAACTATTTAGTGATTGAACATTGTGAGTTGGATAAATCAGTATCAAACCAGACATATGAGGGTATGGCGTGCAACAATTCAAATTACAGGGTGATAGAAACTGGAAAGGAGAATGGTATACAAAATGACAATATTATTTACACTAAATTTGGGTTTAATGTATTCAATTATACAAGTTATGAAATTACTGATGAATTTTTTGATCTATTCTCAAAGGGTATGAAATTCATACCCACGGTAGGTTTTAATTTGGTAGATACCATCTTGGAAGTCAAGTTATTTTGTAGGAGATTAAATCTGGCCTTACATTTTGACCAACATACTAGTAAGAATGATGACAAGACATACAATGTGCTTAAAAAGAAAAGCACTTTCATTCCCCCCAGCAATTCTAATGTATTAGTTTTGAGAAAATGGTTTGCAGTGACATCTATAGATTTAAAAAGGCAGTGAAAAATGAGGTAACAAATTTAACCAAGAAAGAATATGACTGTCTCATTGAATTTGTCAACAACAAAGATGTGAGACTAATGAAGCCTGACAAAGGTGGAGGTATTGTCATATTCAACAAATTGGACTACATCAATGAAATTTATCAGATATTACATCAATCGGGGAATTATGAAGCTGTATCCCTTAATGAAATCAACATAGGATACAGACGTATTGATTTAGCCTTAGAAGAATATTTACTGGACAGGAGAATCACATCAGAGATGTATGATTTTTTAAAGGTAGAATATCCTGTACTGGCCACTATTGTCGGGATTCCTAAGGTGCATAAGGATTTGAAACATCCTCCATTTAGGCCAATTATTTCAGGAAGTAGAGCTAAAACTTTCCCATTGGGAACCGCTATAGATAAATGGGTGAAACCAGTTTATAACAACACGCCACATTTGATCAAAGATTCATGGATGTTTTTAGGACAGCTTACTACACATATATGGAAAAAGGATCTAACATTCATCACCATTGATGTGATTGACTTATTTTCTTGCATCCCGAAAGAAGTGGGTCTAGAATATTTTAGTTGTAGTTTGAGGAAAAACACCAATATGAGTTGGGATAGGATATGTCTAATCACTGATATGATGGGGTTGGTCCTTGACCACAATTACATCCAGTTTGAAAATGAGTTTTTCAAACAAACTAGAGGCGTTGCCATGGGTGCATCTTGTGCCCCGATTTTTGCCAATATGGTTATGCTTGAATGGGAATCAGAATACATATTTCAATCTGAATATTACAAGCATATAGCCTATTACACTAGGTTCCTAGATGATTTATTCTTATTGTGGGACGGCCCTGAAGAGGACATAGAAGAATGTATCAGTTATATAAACAATACTACTGATTTTTTAAAATTTACACATGTTACCAACAAGAAGGGAGTGGTATACTTAGACACATTTATAAGCCATGGAGATACTGGTTTTCTATCATGTATCTATAGAAAGGAGACATTTTCAAATGACTACTTGGCATATGGTAGTAACCACCCTCATCATGTGTTTCGTAATATCTATAAAGGGCAATGCATAAGAGCTGCCCGCATGTCCTCTACAAGAGATATTATGTTAAAAGAAATAGATCATATCAAGACCATGTTTATAAAGAGAGGTTACCCAGTGAATTTATTAAATGACATCAATCGATACATTATTGGTGAATGGGGAAACAAGTACAAGCCATTATTGGGCAATTTCAATAATATGTCTTTTATACAAACTGGCATCTTGGCAGAGGAGCATAGTAGAAGGGTATGTGTTTTGACTTATTCACCCATAGTTTATCATATAGAAACATTCATAAAGGAAAGATGGAATCAGTTTATAGCCAATAAAGTATCTATGTAAGTATTGGGCATTCAGGCACATATTGTATACAAGACTGGGTACAATATTAAAAAAATTATTGGAATCCAATGGTAGAAAAGTTAATGGGAATAACAAATCCACTACCAAATGTGGACAATACAACCAATGCAAATACATTAGAGTATGCAAGGGGAGTAGGTTAGAGAACACCAATAGAAATTATCTGTTTAGTAGACATGGGAATTGCAATACTAAATTTGTGATCTATCTTGCCACTTGTGTGGAATGCAATGCATTCTACATTGGCAAGACAGAAAGACAATTTAAACGTTGAATATATGAACATCAGTATTGTATTAGAGTCAAGGACAATAAAAACGCCCTGTATAGGCATATATTGACTACAAATGATAGGCATTATTTTATGTTTCATATCATTGACATGGTTGAACCTTCACCATATGGAGGAAACATCAAAGCTATACTTGCTATGAAAGAAAGCAAGTGGCAGATGTTCACTGATGCCACTAGCTATCCAGGTATTAATGACTTTATTAGCATAAAACCATTTTTGACACTAACAAATAGATAGTTTTTACATTTTTAACATTCATATTAGGCTTCATTGCCTTTATGATTTTTAACATATAAGGGTAAGATATAATATGGTTATATATGGAGTATATATACAATATATTTTTATATTATATTATATACATTATTATATCAGTTATTTGATATATGGCTTGAGCAATTGATTGTAAAATGTTTCACTTATTATTATATTTATGCAGTTGTATTTTATTTCTCATACATTTGAATTAATGATTTTAAGAACTTTTTGTATAAAATGCATTTCATATGTCTTTAAATGAATGTATTAACATTTTTGGCGCCAAATATGATCAGATGGGCTATTTAAGGAGTGTTTGATAAAATGATTGACGTTCTGAAGAAGTCTGCTGGTACAGATGAAAGCGCTTAACGTTTGTTTATCTGCATTTATTTTATTTTACAAGTGTGAATAAAGAGTTTCTTGTCCGAGCCGAGGCATCCATTGTTTTCACCATATCGGAAGTATCAATTAACTACAAAATAACTGTTTCCAGATGAAACAAGAAACATAGCATTTCAGTATTACCCACTGGAGAAACATAAAACAGTCTAGAGATGTGAAATACTAATAACAGGCAGGATGCAAAACAAGGGGAGTAACAAGAACAACATATCTTTATCTGTGCCATAACAGTAACTCATCTTTGCCCACCCCAAAAACAACAGTCCATCCTTGTTTGTGCTATAACAGTAACTCACCTTTGATCCCCCACACAAGAGCTATCAAGCCTTATTTGTGCCATAATAGTAACTCACCTTTGCTCCCCCACCCACAAAAGAACAGTCTATCCTTGTTTGGGCCATAACAGTAAATGACATTTGCTCCCTCCCACCCACAAAAGAACAGTCTAACCTTGTTTGTGCCTTAACAGTAACTGATCTTTGCTCCCCCACCCACAAAAGAACAGTCCATCCTTGTTTGTGCCATAACAGTAACTGACCTTTGCTCCCCCCACCCACAAAAGTACAGTCTAACCTTGTTTGTGCCATAACAGTAACTCACCTTTGCTCCCCTCGCCCACAAAAAATGGGTCTATATTACGTGATCAAATGATTAGGTGATTGAACATCTAAACATTGACTACATAATATCGAACTGCAAAACAGTGAACGCCGCCAGGAAACGTTACCATCGGCTACAAAAAAATTAACTTTACAGCCAAACTAAGTGGGGGGGGGGCCTTCACCCTTCACACACCCCAACGTGGGGGGCTGTGCCCCCCCCAAACTAAATATACTAACTCTGACATCGCGCCACAGTGGAGAAAATGGCAAAATCCAGCAAACAGCCAAGGGAAATCTTTCTGGGCGTTAAACTGGCCGTTCGCTGTTTTTTTATTTCGATATTACATGGTCGATGTTTAGGTGTTCGATCACCTAATAATTTGATCACATAATACAGACCCCCCAGTGTATCCTTGTTTATGCCATAACAGTAACTGAGCTTTGCCCTCTCAAAGAAAGAGAACAGAAAAATGACACATTTATCTAACAAACCATCTTTGAAATGCTAAAAGTGCTATCAAAAGAACTGTCCCTGAAACATTTGTGCATATTTATCACAACACATTCCATTTTCATGTATTGGTAATCATGTATACCTCTGAAATGACTTGGAAAACATGCCCATGCCATCAGTACACTACTAACTAATGCATACAGATAAAAGTATGAAATCCTATGTTTCAGAATTTTCTTAAATACATCCCAGCATATGCAGTATGTAGCTGAACAAATGGAAGCATACCTTCTGAAGTTCAATACTTAATACTCCTCTGCAGATATATACCAAAGTAATAGCGTATCTTCACTCTTCTCCACATAAACAAGTCTCCTCAGCATCAGTTTGTCTAGCACATAGTTGCCTTTTTATATGGTGTAGATTTAGGGCTGTAAGCAAGATGAAGATGCAAATGAGGTGTGTACTCATTAGAACTGCTGAATCCAAAAAGTTGGATCAGTGTAGGGATGTAAACAAAGTGCAGCCACTCCCTCAGTGTTTGGTTTTAATGATTTGCAACTGTGACTGATTAGTGGTTGGGAGAAGGAAAACACAACAGCACTGCAGGCTGCCTTATTTCCAGTGGGTGTGTCAGGTCACATCTACAAAGTGTTAGATGTAAGGTTGGAAATGTAAGTAAGCAGTGCACAAGTCACAAGCTGTGTTCCTTCACATCCAACGTGCCCTTCATTTTTTGCCAGCTGCATATTATATTATTTCCACTTAATGGGAAGGGAGGTTAGCATGATGGTTAAGTTGTCTACATTACAGACAAAAGGTGCTGGGTTTGATTCTCAGGCTTAAAATTGTCCACAAAAGCAGTTAGGCTAACACTAACCTGTGAATCTATAATATCTTCACACATTTAAGGCCAATGATATAGAATGGCTTACACACTGCTTGTCTCAGATTACTACTCACATAAATCACAAATACAGAAATGTAACACAGGGATGTATATTTGCAAGCGATAGTCATGACAGGTTATGTGATCACTAGGCGTACTACATCCAAAACTACTAAATGCACAAATAATATTGGTTTGATATCACTGTATATGCTGTTGCAGTTGGCTGCGTGCATACTGAGTTAAGTTCCTTGCTGCAAAGCTGTTTATATAGCAAAGAGGCATGTCACCCATTCTGTGTTCTGAAGATGCATTGGAGTGAGAGTTCAAATCCAGACCTATGTAGTAATATCGCATGTGTACTAACATTTTCTAGTGTGTATGTAATAGGTTCCATTTCCTCATTTCAACTATGGCTCCTTTTTTTTTTTCTTTTTCTTTTGTATTGGCCAGTGTTTTCACGGTGAGCCATTTAGCTCAAACACATGAACCAGAGAAAAATGAATGTCAGGTTGAGCTGTGCTTAACTAATTTGCAAGAAGCACGGCAGTGCACAAATTAGACAACTGGCCAGACAGGTCCCAAACAGCCAAAAATAGAAGCCGGTTGTATTCAATGAATATAATTGGGCTTTGTGCAAACCAGTTAAGTGACGTTATACTGCAGTTAGCAGTGATACCTTAAGAATGATTAGTAAAATTGGGAATTTTATACAACTAGGTCTGTGCCAGCAGTTAAGTGTAGTGCTAGGTCATAGATGCTCTCGGGTTCTAGTACAGAGTGTACAACATTTGTTTTGCTGCTATGACATTGGAGTTTATAGCAATGAGCTGTAATATAGACAAACATTTTCATAACCTTCTTGTGGCAACTGGTGTAAGTATAGGGCTGCCATATATATTTCAACTACCCCACCATTAACTGGGAAAACTACTCATGTACCAACTCTTTTGCTCAACATTTTCTGGAATTCATAAATTCCAATGCCTTGGATCAACTTATCCACACCCCCACCAGGGGCAGCAATATCCTAGACCTGGTCATTACCAACTTGGGTGACTGGTGTTCCACACCAGAGGTAATTTCCTCATTGGTCAGATCCAACCACAAGCTAATCACCCTAGACATCCACATCCCGCCCCCACTCTCCATTAGAGGAAACCACCATAAAAAATTTCTCCAAAGCCAACTTCACACTTTTTAAGACAGAAGTGGCAAACTTCATGACACCCATGCAGATGGATAATCGAGGTACGACTAATGAATCCTACATAAATGCACTTAGTAAGCACTTACACGAGTGCATGGATCATGCTATACCTAACAGAACCAAGATGCTATCCTCCAAAAAAAGAAGCCAATCTGGTGGTCCCTTGCCATAAACAAACTCCACAACAGAAGAAAGAAACTGTTGCAAAAAAGAGTAAAATCCCATGATTGGAGGAACTCCCTGGTCAACCTCAGTAAGAAGCTGAGATCCCTCATAAAATCCTCCAAAGCTTGTTACAAAAACAAAATTGCCACTGATTCAAAAGACAACTACAAAGCATTCTATAGCTATGTCAAAAATCTCAATGGCAACACTCAGATCTGCTTTGAGTTACAGCACAATGGCACTAAATATACAGAACCAACTGATATTACCAACATCCTGGCAGATAGGTTCAGTGCTAACTTTACCCGTCCTCACCTCCTAAAGGGCCCATCTCTATTCCGGAAGAATGCAAAGTTCCTGTAATCACAGCTGCACAGGTGAAAAACATACTCTCCAAAGCCAAGAACCCAGCATCCATGGGACCGGACAACATCCCAGGCTGTGTTCTACATGAACTGCAGAATGAACTGGCACCCCACCTAAATATCATGTTCAGTTATAGCTTCACCTCAGGCTTTGTGCCCACTGAATGGTGCACAGCGACTGTTATCCCACTCCACAAAGGGGGAGCCACCATTGACCTCAGGAACTACTGTGCCTTTAGCCTAATGAGCCTGGTCCACAAGGTCATGGAACGTATCATCATGGATGTTATACACAAAGACATTGGTAATCTCCAAACTCTGGACCTCATCCAGTTCAGGTTTGTAAAAGGCAGATCATGTCTCCTAAACCTGATAGACTTCTTTGAAGCAGTCACCAAAGCCATAGACAAGGGTAAGGTGGTTCACACAGCCTATCTAGATCTCTCCAAGGCTTTTGACACCATTCCCCACTCTGGAATTATAGATAAACTCACTAAACTAGGTATAAATCCCTATGTCACAAGATGGGTTGCCAACTGGCTCACTGACAGAACCCACACTTTGAAAGTAGCAGACTCCAAATCCGACTTCAGACCAGTGACAAGTGGAGTACCACAGGGTTCAGTGCTGGGTCCTCTCCTGTTTGGTATTTAGTTTTCTGAAGTACAGGCTAACACAGAAGGTCTTTGACTAACAAAGTTTGCAGATGACTGCAAACTAGGAGCCATAATCAAAACTCCTAACAATGTGGACATCCTGCAAAAGGGCCTCATGGAGACAGATGCCTGGTGTCAAAGCCATTGCCTCAAGCTCAATGCCAAAAAGTGCATTGTCACCCCTTTGGTAAAAACTCTGTACCCATGAGCTACCACATAGGTGGTAGTCTACTTAACACCAAAAGTGTGATAAGAGACCTTGGGACACAGGTGGACAGTAGGGACTCCTTTGATAATCACATCGCCACAGTAGTTAGGAAATCCTTATACATGGCACACCTCATCACAAAAGGTTTCTCATCCAGAAAAAAGAGGTCATTGTTCCCCTCTACTCATCACTCATTAGACCCATTATAGAGTACAATGCCCCTTTTGGTATGTACCTCACAAGACATCTACAACAACTGGAAAGGCAGCAGAAATACCTCACAAAGAGGATTACTGGCCTCAAACAGATGCCCTATGCAGACCGACTCAAAAAAACTCCAGCTTTACTCCATCACATATCGCTTACTCAGAGGCGATCTCTGCCTAACATACAAAGCTATGTCAAACCCAGAGCTGTTGGACATGCTCCACTTAAAGAAATCCCAACCCCTCCAAGCTACATGCTCTAGGGACCTAAACCTTGTCACTAAAATAAACAGAACATGCTGGAGGGATAGATTCCTGTCCCAGAGACTTCCCATACTCTGAAACAAACTACCTATCTATATCAAACAAAGCTCCTCATTAGCACTCTTCAAGAAAAATCTTGATGATTGGATTGGAAATAGGAAATTTACCCCAGGGATCACCTCTGTGGCTCTGCTCAACAGGGGCACAGGAAAAACATTTCTTGGGTGGTGAAAGCCAGGGTACCTTTTTGGCTAGGCTTATATAGGCCCTAGAGCCAATAGCCTAGTACCTACCTATGAACCTATATGCTCCTAGGTTCAAATCCGGCATACTCCCTACACTTTTACTGGTGTTCATCTTTCCATTATAGTCACTCTCATTTATAACACTTGACATGATGTAGCTGATATTAATTATATGTATAAGGACTGAGGCACTAGTACTGTGTCAGTTATATATTAATTTCTCTATACGTTATCACATTTATTTTCAAATGTATGACTGTGGGTATATTGTGTAGTATATTCCTGTAAGTATATTTCTGCTATCTGGACTGCCATGGCTTTCACATTTGTCTAACACACATGCACAACTGACTGTGTATCCAATAACCTTGAATTTACTTTGCTTACTACTGTGGCACTCCACTTCCCATCATGCAAACACGGTGCTCAGAGGTGCAGACTGCTGAACACTGTGTTTGCGAGATGGTAAGCAGAGCATAACAGTTTCAACCAGTGTGCACACTCCCAGTAAGTACCAAGACTGGAAATGGCTTCATTCTCCATTGCTCTAGATTCATGGCAGACATGGCAGGGATTTGTGGGGAAGGTGTCAGCTTTAGAGCACAGAGATGGGATGTCCAGGAGTCCAGGATTTGTATTGGTCTCCTAGTTAAGAATCACAGTGCCAGGCCTTTGCAGAGGGAATATTCTAGCTCCAAGTATAAGTTGGAAGCTTGGGAAAGTTTAGCCCTGGCTGTAACCAGTGCCACTGGTATCCCTGCACTGGTAAACAATGTAGGCATCATTACAATGACCTCCAGAGAAGGAAGAGGGAAACCCTTGACCCCTGGATTAGGGAATTTAGGAATGTGGACATCCCACACCTGTGTAAGTATCAACTACAGAGACTACTCGTAAGACTTAAAAGCTGAATACAGGCAAAACTGGAATTCATAATGGTATTCTGTTCTGTTACATTTTTTCCACAGTTGCATGTGATCGTGAGGTAAATGTCTGAACCTATGGTGCCAGATTGGTGAGGACGAGGGAAGTATATGGTATGTATGCAGCATTATAGTAGTGTTATTCTAACATTAAAAGTTAAAGATAGATTTTTTTTTTGTATTTTATAGAGTTGTATCAAGTTAAGCATGCATATCTCAACTGTAAAAGAAAGTATGCACGCATTAGTCTTTAGCACAAACCAGGAGCCCAATATTACAATATTAAATTGAACATGCATATCTCAACTATAAAAGGAAATATGCACGCATTAGTGTGTTGCACAAACCAAAAATACAATATTATAGTTTAGTCGGAGGTTACGGGTTCAAATACCACACTTCCCAACTATTCAATACTGTTACATCTGCAATTTACATTTAAATTAAAACCTGTATACCAGTAGCACACATGCTCTGCTGTAAAGTGTAATCTGTACAACTGGAACACGCATAGGAGTACTTGCTGCAATCTATAGTATAGTATGCATCTGTGTAAGCTGGTAGTCTTAAAAGTTAAGATAATAGAGTCAATTAATTGAATCAATGCATTGTATGTCACATATGAAGGTACTAATCTTATCTCTTTTTTCTCTCACCCCAACCCTTATCTTCTCTTTTATTTTATTTATTTATTTTTTTTATTATGTGACATCAAAATATGTCCATGTCATCCATGTGTACCACATCACTAAATGCTCCACAGCACAGCGGGGTAGGCCTGCCACACAAGATCTGCCTGCCCCCCTTCACTGGCTCCAGCACCATTGCCCATCACATCTGGGAGACAACCTAGCTGCACCACCTCTGCTGATCCTGCATTACCTGACCCCTCTCAAAGCAGTGGCGGAGGTAGTGATTTTATCACCTGTGCTGCATTGCTAGGGATGATGCATAGGGTTGTACACTGTACTGTTGGTGCATGCCTATTCCTGTTGGAGAGGCTGCTCTCCCTTATTTTATGTAATATCAGGAGGGGGAGATGCAGACATTAGGCATGTCTTTCAGAGGTGGAGTGAGGTGGCAGTGATGACAATCCAGTGGGTGAGAAATCAATTCTCACTGTTACCAAGCTTGACGACTATGGGTTTGGGATGTCCCCACCCCCACCCCAATCATGGTGTCCCCCAACCTTTTGTTTGTGTCCATCACTGTCCCTGTCTCTTGTCTTGTTTGTCATATCTGTCTGCAATTGCTTCCTCACCTTACCTCACCCAGACATTCCTACATCCATCCCCCAACATTCCTCTCTCTCAAAAAAAAAAAAATGGGCACCTGTTCCACAAAAAAAAAAAAAAAAATTTCCTATACATAGCTCTCTATTTCACATATGTGTCTTCTTCTTGACAGACTTGATTTTGTCCAGTTGTTGTGATCACCCCTCTCTCTGGAGGTGACAGTCCAAATTCAGTTAATATTTTGCAGATATGTTCCCTTTATACTGTTAAAGAAATGGATAGCTATGGTTCTTTTCTACCTCCCTCCTGCATATTCCTGCCTGACTTTTCCTTTGTTCTTCTCCTTGCTTGCTCCCCATTTCACCACTGTCCTATCTTTCTCATTTCTTTTATTTAATGCTTATGATATGGTGCATATCACACACCAACCTACAGCAACGGTAATGTGAAAGTAGATAAAAGTATTGCATACAGCTTTATTCCAACCAAGGCATTTATATCACGTTATCGAAAGATGAAAATAGCGAACGCTATTTCATCGGCTCCAAAACATCTAAACATGAAAATATCAAACATTCAGAACAGCAAATTTTTTCCCATGGAAAAAAATCACTGCTCCGAAACACATACACACAACACAAGCACATCAAACAAACAGCAACCACACACATACACTTAAATTCCTACATCTAACGCTACACTAAACTAAACATACACTACCTGACTCTGAAGATGCCCTACATGGGTGAAAGTGCTTAGTCAGTTATTTGTTTTATTTGAATAAAGTCTAGGTGGTTTTTACTTTTGGTATCACCAGTGTTTTCAGTAATTTACCAGTTATTCATCACTGTTTGGACATACACTACTATCTACCCACTTACCTTAACCCAAACCCTAACCCTAAGGTCTGTCACTATCGCACACTCACCTAACCTGCACCCTAATCCTAACTCACTTAAACCGCCCCTAACCCTAAAGTCTGTCACCATCGCACACACGCCTAACCCTAACTCACTTAACCTGCCCCTAACCCTAATGTACAAACAATCGCACACTTACCTGAACCCAACCCGTAACTTTCCACCTCAGCGCTAAGAACAGCAAAGCCACAGAAATGGCCAACCAAATTCTTTCCCGAGGAAAGAATTTGCTGTTCTGCAGCTTCGCTATTCTTAGCATTCGCTGAATAGTGTTTGATATCAGAACATTCGAAGTTTTAATACTTCGATGTTCTGATATAGACCTTAACCAAGTGCCATCTGGCCCCAAAAAGGAATGTACCACTACTTTAATTGCATTAACACTTGCCGCCAGAAAGTCAGTTAAGTAGCAGGTGTTTTCCAGAGACTCAGTACTAACTGTCAGACTTTGTTCTTCCCCCTGCTTGCTCCCCATTTCACTACTTTCCTATTTTCCCCATTTTAATGCCTTTATTCTAGTCAAAAAAACAGAATCACAAATGAGACACATAAGTAGCAGAAAATGCAATGGATCCCTTCACTTTTTGGACCAATGTGCAGTGAGGGTGAGTGGTGGCAAAATGCTGTGGTTACCTCCATGCAATGCCGCTTAACCCCACTGCACTATGCCAACACACAGCAACACATCTTGTATAAACATTCCATGTCATTTCATTATTACTTTGTAATGAGAAGTATTTTAAAATATTAGATACACCTGTATTCAAACCCAGTACTATCTGAGCCAAAAAAGGAATATACCATTGCATTAACACATGCTACCACAAAGTCAGTTAAGCAGCAGGTGTATTTCACAGACTCAGTACTAACTGTCAGGCTTTAGCAATGCGTCTCGCATTTGTGCACTGCTTACCTACATGAAAACGTGTATCTTGCATGCATATGCACTTTACTAACTGTCATGCAAACATGTAGCTCATTGCGACATGGAAATGTTTATATTATGCTGTACTACTGCTGTTTACTGTGCATTTCCTGTGTATGACATGAAATTACATGTATAAACATTACAAACTGAGGGACTTAACTAACAATATACCACATATTTACAATACATCCATCTGTTGCCACCCCACAAGCACTGTAACCCTGGTGTCTCAGTACATTTTCCACACATATATCAATCACATTACAAAATGTAATATAAAATGTTGTGTGCTATGCAATGCACATCAATCTGGTAACATGCAGAACTACAGCTATTGACTTATAAACCTAAAAGCACTTATCTGCAAGGTTAGGGAAGGAATCAGCACGGATCATATCCACAGGGACATAGGTGACTTTCAACACACTTGACCCTACCCATTTTGTTTTTGTACCCAGAAAAAGTTGAAGTCCTAGGCAGAGTCACTGTTTTATAAATTTATTAAGTACTTTTGTCCTCATAGAGCAGGACTTCATCAGAATAAATTACAAACCACAGATAACTGCTTAAATTAGAAAGAAAACCCCGCCCACCAGTTAAACCATGTGCAACAAGAAATTAATCATTAAACAGTGAATCACCTTAAAAATATACAAAATATACATAAATTCACATATAAACAATAAAACTGGCATCCTGGATGTGATAATCAAATCTAACAGCGTGATCATTAACGTTCTAGTAAACATTTTTAAATTGATTAAAACTTCCTCAATGCTAGCTCTTCTAACAGGTACAAAAGAAAGCCCATTTTCAAATAAATCAGCATGAAATGATTGTAAAAATACATTACTATAGTTATAAATTTTAAAATTGCCTTTGATGTTACAAATAACATCAATACCACAATAATCACCATTCAATTCCAATGAGGATTCCCCCTTCCTCTCCCTCTCCCTCCACCCCTCCCTCTCTGGGGTCGACCCCCTCTGTTATTCACATATTCCACTGGGTTGTCCTCCCTCTGGTTCATAAGTCTCTCTCACCACCTCATAGGGGGATATTCTAAAGGTTCCAGCTCGCCTAAGCCCATTTCGGTGGTATTATAAGTGTTGTTGTTATTATTAGTTTGATTACTTATACCAATCTCCACAGTCCTAGAAATAACCTTATTCAAAGGGGGCAGAGGGTATGCAGTACCACCTTCATAATCCTTTTCATCCCTCATAGGTTTTCTAGTTTTATTAGCCTTCAATTCAACCAATAAATTGTCAGCCTTAGTAAAAACAGCATAATACTCATTTTTCTTATGCTCAAACACTAGGTCAGAATGTAAACTCCTGTCTAATTTAAAATGCTATCAGACAGCACAAGCATCTTCCATTCATTGTCCTTAATTAGCAGCTCCAACAGTTCATATCCATGCTTATTGGACATGTTAAGTAACTTACTGTGCAATTCAAAAGTCTAGTCCACCATCTAGCCATTCTTTCAATGAAGAGTTGCCATTAAAAGAAAAGAATGCCCATTCTCTCTGGACCATTTAAATGATTATGCAAATCTTGTAGCTCCAATTGGCTGGTGGGAGTTAACCTTGGTCTTTGAGCTGGAGTGATACTATTATCACAAAGTAGCGTCGTGAATAGATGATCTCTGTGTATAGTCACCAGAAACGGATCTAAGGCCACTGATATTGTTCATTTGTTGAGATAAAAGTTCCACTAACTGAGTTAAAGTTCCAACCGATTGGCTCAGCTCATTGTAGGAGGCTAATAAAGCCTGTGTAGAAGAAAGATCGTCCACCTCGGCTCCATCCATTGCCAACCCAACAAAGTAAAAAAAAACGGACAACCGACAGACTATTAAGCCACAAAAAGTTGAAGTCGTAGGCAGAGTCACTGTTTTATAAATTTATTAAGTGCTTTCATCCTCACAGAGTAGGATTTCATCAGAATAAATTACAAACCACAGATAACAGCTTAAATAAGAAAGAAAACCCCGCCCACTAATTTTAATGTGCAACATGAAATTAATCATTAAACAGTGAATCACCTTAAAAATATATAAATTATACATAAATTCACATATAAACAATAAAACTGGCATCCAGGATATGATAATCAAATCTAACACCATGTCTTACAAAAAAATGAAACTTGGGACATTTCCTGGCACTTTACAAAGCACAAGTGTGTGTGTGTGTGTGTGTGTGTGTGTGTGTGTGTGTGTGTGTGTGTGTGTGTGTGTGTGTGTGTGTGTGTGTGTGTGCACGTGTGTGCGTGCATGTGTGTGTGTGTGTGTGTGTGTGTGTGTGTGTGTGTGTGTGTGTGTCCAGCCAGAAGAACAGAAGTGTGTATCCTGAGGTTACTGCTCCAATCCCATGAACTGACAGTATTTTAATTCTTGCACATGCCTACAGATCCATTTCATGCAGGCCTCCCAATTTCTTCTTTGCAACATGCACTGCTAATGTCATCCACTATAAGTTGACCTGCAGCCATGTAAAAGTCAGACTTGTACCATGGTACTCATGTAAAGTACTGTGTTCTGTAACATGTGTACATAGGTTGGGTTTCTATTCCCCCTTCAGTCAAGTGTGTGTGTGTGTGTGTGTGTGTGTGTGTGTGTGTGTGTGTGTGTGTGTGTGTGTGTGAGTGTGTGTGTGTGGATGTGTGTGGGTGTGGGTGAGTGGGCAAATGAGCTGTTGCTTGACTTTATAGAGAGTATTTTATACCGGCATGTGGGACACTGTTATATTCTCCCCAACAGACACTGCTGATGTTATCATCTACTAAGTGCTGTCTGAGGCACTCCAAGTAAGACTTGTGCCAGCATGTTTGTGTAAAGTACCATATTCTGTAGTTGAGGCACTTAAATAGGTAGGGGTTCTATTGTCACTGGGGTTAAGTGTGTGTGTGTGTGTGTGTGTGTGTGTGTGTGTGTGTATGTGTGTGTGCATTTTACAACAGAATGTGGAACATTGCTTTTAACAGCTTCCTCTCATCAACAGACACTGCTGATTTGTGGATGTGTATGTGGATGGACCAGGAATAACCAGGGGAATATAATAAGAATTTGTTGTATACTATAAATTTCCACCTGTTTTTAAGTTGTGTATTCTCTTTATGTGTAGGTATAAAACATGGTATCCCCCTTACATTACTATATACAATATGGACAAAACTTACCAAACTAGTTCCCTAAAAAAGCACTGCTGCATCATATCTTTAGTCTCTTGCTTTAACCTATATACAATTATAGTAATGTGTAAAGATAGCTTATAATTTTTTTTGTTTACAATTATAGTAATGTGTAAAGATAGCTTATAATTTTTTTGTTTATGACTTAAACCTTCTGATAAACCATTTTGTAAACAGCGTGTTAGTATTCAAATTCTCAGTTAGGATAAAACAAGATACACAACAATATACCATACCATTTAAACCACGGTTGTCCTGGTCACATATTTCTTCTTCCTATATTTCTCTTTCCCTTCTATCTGTTATACTAAAAAACTTTCCTATTTTCGTTGTTATACAGATTATTGTAACAGCCTGATATGCACAAAAATGATGTTATTGGCACCCATAGAAAGAATTAAGAATGTGAGGGAAAGAGAGAAAAAAAAATGTTTTCAAGCTTATATATTTTGTTATAGTCTACATATTCAGGTTATAATTATGCTTTCTGCCATTAAACAAAAAGAAAAAGTGTCTATATTAGTGTGATCAGGTATTCTGTCTTTTCTGAAGTGTTTTATTATCATTCTCTCAGTTATCTTAATCAGACAACAGTATTTCTGTCATATAGCCTTTAAGTAAGCAGATTCAGACTGTCTCTCATCCAATAGTTAAGGCTGGATTCTGCATAATTAGTCTTAATAAGAGAGTCAAAGCCTCAGTGATTGTTTTAATGAAACAGTACCTTAGACATCAGATTCTTATTATGCAGGTTTCTAGTCATCTTCTCAGTCAGGTTTTATCTTTTTAGTTGGTTTTAATCGATTTTTTGAATTTCTAAGACAATATTCATTTTCTAGCCTTGCTGCGTCTTTATTTCAGGTTGTTTTGGATTTGCAATAGAGCCTTTTGAGCTCGAAAGGGGAATGAATTTACATATCAGAGTTCCAGGAAGGGGAGCTCATTCATAAGGCTCACATCGGAAACGGCAGTTATATTTTAGTTCCTACCTGGTTTTCTTTTGCATTTCCTGTGTTCCTCATGGCTCCCATCATCATTTTAAGGACCTAGGAAGCAAGGGGAGGCTCTCAGAGTTGGTATCCCATCCAAAACGCTCGCAATTCAGTCGATTTTTCACTCGAGTCGTTTTCAGTTTCTGGATGTTTTATTTCATTTCTGAAGGTGGAATCTGCTTTAAAACGGCTAGAAATGTTTGTTTTCCTTCTTTGGGGTCAGCAACCATGTATTTAACTTATTTTACAGTGAAAGTGAAAAGGTTTGGGTATTTCATCTGGAATTTTTCTTTTCTATTAGAAACTTGCAGTATGGAGACATAAGTTGTCTTGCTTGCCTTATCTGGATGGGCAGGTCTTGAGCCAAGGAAATTTTATTACCATTCCAGGTGAGTGTCCCTTTATTTTTAGCTGCAAAAAGTATTTTATTTACATCCTGGTAGTTTAAGATTTTAATATCGATAGGTTTTGGTTTCAGATGAGATTGCATTTTTCTCAGGGCTCTATGAGCTCTCTCTATTATCACGTGTTGTGTTCATTCAGGATCATCTAGCAGCGATTTAAAGATGTTTTTAATAGTTGGTATTAAGTTGTTATGAGTCACACTTTCAGGTATTCTTCTCATGATAATGTTTCTCCGAGCTCTTGCTTCAAGGTCTATTATTTTTGCTTGTAGACTTTGCAGCTCTTTGTCATGGGAATCAGTTATCTGCACTATAGACTCCATTTTTATTTTGTTTTCAAGTATTTTTGCCTCTGATTTTTCAACTTTGGTTAATATTTGGTTAAGTGAATCTCCAAATGTTGAAACTGTAAGGTTAGATCCTGTATTGCTTGCTGCATAGGTAGTAAGGCTGTTTTAATGTCTTCCAGGCTAGCTGGCTGGTCTGTCCTGGTTTTACTTGTAGATTTAATATTATCTGTCTATTTGTCCTTTGCCTCTTTGGAGTTGTGCCCTTATCTGGTGAGGTTAGGACCGAGAATTTGGCCTTAGTTGTCAGAGTCTCCATATTATTTTCTTCTTTTGATATCTTGCAACAAGGAGAGTTTTCAGATTTTATGTGTAACAGCAGGGCCTCAGTAACACATGGTTCCAGTTGTCTGACAGATTCTTGATTAATCCTGTCATTTTTAAAAGGAATCCATTGCTTTTTTCCCTTCCTTTGATTGCTGTTTATTATCAGAAATAGATATTTAGTCTTATTTCTGTGTTTTTTGTGTTCTGTTTTGTCTTCTGGGTTTATTTAATCCAGGGTATTTCAGAGAGCTAGGTATTAGCAGTGCTCACAGAACAGCGGCCATCTTGAACTTCGACAATGGCCTGACTTCTGAGGTGCACGACATAGCCTTTCCATACCACTGTGGACACGTGGACACTTAGTCAAAGTTCAGATTGCTCTCTACATGCGTTCCCAGATTTTGCAAAACTGGTTTCAGCATTGGAGGAGTGCTGTCGATAGTATCTTTACCAGGAAATTCCACTTTGCATAAGGCATAAATCCCAACACATTCTGTATTTAGTAGTAAGGCACAGGCACAAATCCTGACACGTTCTGTATTTATCAATAGACCTTGTGGCTTTGGCACCAATCATTTGTGTGTGTTAGCCCCTTTTGCACTATAGTCACATCATCATGGACTCAATGATTGCAACCAATATACATGACTAAGCAAACTTGGTAAGCTACAGGTTGTGTTTTGTAGCCTGGACTGTTGAGAAAGAGATTTTAAACAGTATAGGGTCCAACACAGATCCTTGGGGTATACCAGTGGTGACAACTACAATGGTAGAGGTTGATTCACCAACTTTCACAGTATGTGGTCTGTCAGTGAAGACATTGGTTAACCCTCTAGTGATGTAAGTGTGAATCCCCAGCTGGTATAGTTTACCAATGATACTGGGGTAGGGGGACTGTGTCCAAACCCTAGGACAGATCATGATAGGCAGTATGCACTGTATTATCTTCATGCAGTCCTATCACACAGAAACAATGGGCTATGACAGCATCACAGATCACCTATAGTGTGACTCAGAAGATATACCTACCTGACATGGTGTGATACACATTTCAACACACCCTCCAGATGGATTATATTCCTGTAGAAGGGTGTATATCAACAAGCATCCATCTGACTGGGGTGGGGACAGCACCTGATGCATGCATGTATAGACACATCCTGACTCTCCTGATCTGTGAGGTAGACCAACATGTCATAATGGACCTTCTCTAAATGGACAAAAGTAATATCCCAGCTGTGTGCAACAGACATGTGTGAGTTTTTGATGCTACATCAATGTCTGTTTCATCTGTCAGATGTTCTCAAAGAGCATCATCCCGTGGAACTTGAAAAAGCCAAGGCAGTTGACAGGAGTCCACACTGAGGTATTCAATCTAGAATGACACATGTGGCCATCAACACCTATATCACTAAGTCGGTAGAACAGTGGATCGCATACCTAAATACATAGAAATGTATGAAGTGACCTATATCTCATGTCCAGTGATCAGGTTTGTATATCAGAGCTGTATGCTAGGCCCTTTCCTCTCTGTGATTGAAATCACAGACATCAAAAATGACATAAAAATCCTGTGTCCCAACAGCTGTCTGGATAGACTACAGACTGTGGACAATCATTTACTCCAACCGTGATATTAGTATAATACAAACAGTATCAACACACATCAAAGACTGCTGCCACAGCCATGACAACACGAGATTAAAAGAAACAAAAACAATGTGGGTATTTTTTTCATTATGCAAACAAATGCACAAATCAAGGATCATGTAGACATCACACCCTATCAGCAGATGATTTGTTATGTGGCCTGTGTCCTGAGATATGTGGTTTGTGGAATGTCCACCAGCATGTGTCCAAGGTGATAAGTACTACCTTGTATGTAACACAATTACTGAGCATGGGCAGGACATTCAACTAATAGGCCATAATACCTTCATAGTTCACAGCCTTCACTACATCAATAGCTGAGTACACTGCACCCTTCCTCATGTCCCGCTATACACATCTTCCAGTGATGTGTAACCGACGTGTACCACCTTTGTCACTGTGAGCTGTCACATATCTATTTGTGCATTCCTAGGTATTATTTTTGTTGCATAAACATTACTATCTGATGGCACGGAACCCCCATTAAGGTGCACTACCACATTAATTTGTGATATCTGTTTTGGTGATGCACTCATGACATACATAGCTGTTTAACAACATTGATAGTATGGTTTACATTTGTGACAGTGTGGATTGTGCCTTTATATCTCTGCCATGCACATCAGTCAACTAGTCTGTAGTGATCATAATGTCAAGTGTGTCTCCTCACACCTCCTGCATATGTTAGTGTCAGGTGAGTGTGCTTGCCTTGATTACACTGATAGATTGCTGACATGTCCTAATAGTACAAGTGTGTTGGTGCAGCACCATCCATGCTCACTCAGAAACACATACATTGTTTCAGAGACATGGGTATTACTGGTGGTATTATTCTGATATCGTCTATGATTATGTGTGATGGTTTTACTGTTGGCCATGAGCCTATATCTGTGTCCTACTTGTTGGAAGCCTCTGCTGACAATATAGGCAAACTCAGGCAAATCAGTTTGCACAGCTTCACAATATGCACCCAACCCCAACTGTATTTAACATCCATGATATATGTCCTCTCCATTGTTCATATCTGGATGATTATATCTGGAAGACATCCTCCACTGTTATGTCACATTTTATGACAGTCGCATCTTATGCATGTGTTACTGTGCAGTCTGTACTGTGCCATGTGGAGATATGATTAGTGTTCCTGTTGCAACTGTCTTCCTTTTACATTTCCTCGTGTGCATTACATTGCAATGTTTTACCTGTCCTCCTTCTCGGTGTTCATCCCTAAACTTCATCTATGTATCCCTATTCAATAAACACACTTCCAATTACTGTTTCTTATAAATGGAAGTCCATGTACCATTACAGATCATTGATACAACTTATACTGACTGCCTGGAATGGGATTCCACATTACTCAGCACTACACACACTGCCCTGTCCTGTGCCTGCAACATGTGCATTAATATATGGAAAAAACTGGTGGTCTGTATGGCATTCCACATAATCCCGCTAGCCCAATATGCTGGAGTGTACACATACACTGTCCTGTCCCTGCAACATAATATATTAATATATGAAAAGCCCTGGTAGGCCATGTACCAAAAGAAGGTACAAAAGCAACCAGATAAATACAAAAACGAGGTCCTTGTCAGCAGAAAACAACTCAAAAGGATATCCTTAACGCAATTTATTTATAAAAGACAACAAAGCGTTTTCACCACAGCATTCTGTGACTTCTTCAGAGGAGATGTAATCTGAAAAATGCACTCCATACATATCAGAAAATTCAGGAAGTGACATCTTCCAATTTCCTGAAAAAACAATATTTTTTTAAATTACATATTATACACAGATATCAATGCACCTCTGTGCCTATCTTCTATAAACCATAAAAAATATAAAAAAAGTTTTATATAAAAACATATTATAAAAAAGACATGTATATAAAATGCATTTATGTACAAAGAACCAGCTACCCTAGATAAGAATATATGCACCTGCAATTACAAGGACTACACTTATCTATTATTAATGCAATTAATTTATGTGTGGAAAAATATTATCTGGGCTTAAAACCATCATGACTCAAGTTTGTTTAAGCCTCTAAGGTACAACAATACTCATTTTCTACACATGAAAATGAGTGTCATATCTATAGTCCTACGACATAACTCTATACATACAAATAAAGTCATCAGCTACACAATTTCTATATGCATATTACAAGCATAATGGCCTCCAATAAACAAGAGCCTGTATTGCCCCAATAACCTATCTAAGATAACTTCTTAGTTTCAGTACAGGGGCAATATTGCAGTTATTATTCAAACCAGGATGCCTAAACGCATCCAGGCATAACTGCCATTCTAGTTCTCGATTCTCCAGGATTAAAGAAAAAGGGCCACCCCTAATCTTCAATGGTACTTGGTCAATGGCCATAAACTGAAAACTATGACCCGGGTTCAAGCCTATGTGTTTTGCCAATGCATTATCACTCTTGTCATTCTTGATGGCATACATATGTTAATACATTCGGTCTCGGACCCTACGGTCCATTTTTCCGATGTAGAATGCTTGGCAACAATCACACATGGCTATATATATAATGGATTTGCTCTCACAGTTTAGAGTAAAACGAATATGGTATTTTTTATCCCTGACCATAAATGTTTCACCTGTTCTGACCCTGTTACAAAATTTGCAAAACCACATTTAAACATACCTCTCCTTTTGTGGAATGTATTTTGAGACACATCCCTTTGTACCAATTCCTTAAGGTTATTTGATCTCTTAAAAATAAACCTAGGTTTACTACCTAATTTTTCAGCCAAAAGGGTATTTGAGGAAATGAAATGCCAGTTTTTGCGTATTATAGCCAGAATCCCTTTAGAGTTTTTACTAAAGGTAGTGATAAAACTCAATGAAAAGTCACATTCTTCACTTAATGTTGTCCTGTCCCTGCAACATAATATATTAATATATGAAAAGCCCTGGTAGGCCATGTAGCATTCTGCACAATCCCACTTACCCAGCATGCTGGAGTGTACACATACACTGTCTTGTCCCTGCAGCATAATATATTTATATATGAAAAACCCTGGTGGTCCATGTAGCATTCCGCACAGTCCCACTTACCCAGTATACTGGAGAGTACACATACACTTCTCTGTCCTGTCCTTCCAACATGATACATTTATATATGAAAAACCCTGGTGGTCTGTGTGGCATTCTGCTCAATCCCACTAACCCAGTTTGCTATGCCGTAACTAAATTCGCTATCCATGTTGCTTTACATGGTTTTGTGGCTACCACAAAACCCTGCTTGTTTACATTTGAAGGCAAGATGTGGCATGAATACTCATTAAGTCCTGCTGCTCACTGCACAAACATCTAAATTCTGTGTAGGCTTCATGTGAAGCCTACAAGGAGTTTATTGAATACAAGGGATTGATTAAAACACAGAAATACACAAAATGTGATGACCCTGATGCCCCCAACAGGGCACATGTCCTCATTTTCCCTTTATGGCCATTATTATTTGATAGCTTTATATATCTTCACCTCATACTGTGGATGCAAAGCACCCAACATCTCATTTCTGGATGTAATCGGTAGTGCACAAGATTTTAATTTTATAACCACAATGTAAAACACTGCAAGTAAATAAAGAATAGGGCATTATAGATAAGCTCACCAGCTTAAATATAAACCCCTATGTCACTAGATGGGTTGCAAACTGGCTCAAGGACAGAACCCACATGGTTAGAATTGCTGGAGCCATGTCAGACTCCAAACCAGTTACAAGTGGCGTCCCACAAGGCTCAGTCCTGGGACCTCTCTTGTTCGGTATATATTTCTCGGAGGTACAGGCTAACACAGAAGAACTGTGGCTGACCAAATTCACAGATGACTGCAAACTGGGTGCCATAATCGACTCTCCAGCCAACACAAGCATCCTACAAAAGGGCCTCATAGAAACAGACAACTGGTGCCAGAGCCATGGCCTCAAGCTAAATGCCAAAATGTGTATAGTCATCCCCTTTGGCAAAAACAAAGTGCCCACAAATTACCATATAGGTGGTAATCCATTAAGTATGGAAGAAGTAATTAGGGACCTGGGGACCCAAGTTGATAGCAATCTCTCATTTGACAACCACGTGGCCAAAGTGGTTAGAAAACATTTTATATAGCCCACCTAATCATGAAGGGATTCACATCTAGATCAGGGGAGGTCATCGTGCCTCTTTACTCATCCCTCATTAGGCCCATAATTGCATACAATGCCCCTTTTGGGATGTACCTTACCAGACACCTGCAGCAACTGGAAAGACCCCAAAAGTACCTCACCAAGAGGATCAAAGGGCTCAAACAGATGCCATATGCTGCCCGGTTAAAGAAACTCCAGCTCTACTCAGTGGCATACCGCCTGCTCAGAGGCGATCTGTGCCTGATGTATAAAGCCATGTCCAACCCAGAATTAATGGACATGCTGCACCTCAGAAAATCCAAATCCCATCAAGCTACGCACTCGAGAGACTTGAACCTCAGCACTGAAATAAATAGGACATGCTGGAGGGACAGATTCATAACCCAGAGGCTCCCTTCACTCTGGAATAAAATCCCAGTCCAGGTTAGGCAGAGTCCCTCATTGACTCTCTTCAAGAGGAATCTTGATGAGTGGATGGGAGACAGTAGGTTTACCCCAGGTATCACTTCTGTGTCACTGTTAGACAGAGGCACAGTATACTAACCTCGAAAAAGGGCATAGCAAAATTCATTTAAAATGGGTGGCAAAAGCCAAACACACTCTGGCTAGGCTTATAAATGCCCTAGGGCAGATAGCCTAGTATGAACCTATGAACCTATGAACCTATGAAATAAACTATACATAATAATAGAGAAGAAACCCGAGCAAGCGTTTCCAAAGAGAGAGAGAATTCCTCCCACAGTTCAACATACAGGGTAATGACCAACTCATCTTGCCTGGTCTGCCATCTCTGGATATCAGTATATTGGTTCAAATGGAACTATCTTCAGTCAGCCCTGGGAAACTGATGGTTATCCCCCTATCATGAACAGGGGCTACCTACAGGAAGCGTAGTATATGCTAATAATAATAATAACAATAATAATAATAATAATAATAATAATAATAATAATAATAATAATAATAAAATGGAGCTTCAATATACCCAAAAGGATTTTCTGAATTAAATTTCCTGAAGTTAGTACTATACATTGGGAAAATGTCTCACAATATAGACTTTAGTCTATACAGGATAAATATTTAACATTTTGAATAAATATCCTACTTATGCTATGCCCAGACTAAAAATATAGGTTGTAGAAACCAACACTTAAAGCTGGACACAAACACCAGTTTATAGTTCTGTCCATTCGATTAATCTTAACTTCACCTGAGAAATTATTAAGTACTTGTGGTCAGGTGGAGCTGATAGAGGTAGTCTAAATGTAACTTCTGAGCATGAAGTAACTACACAGAAAAGCCACACATAACATATCTTGTGACATAGAAGTACATACTAACCACCAAATGTTTATATATAATTTCTTATGTGTAAATCCAGGCTAAGTGCATATTGAAATTAGTTTTAACCTTTAAAAGACCTGGCAATAAATAGTTGTAACTATAAATTTAGTTGGTAAAACTCAACATGTGCTTGTAAATGAATAATCTGTTTCTAAACTGCATGCAGTTAAATAACACCATCTTTAACTCCATAAGGGGAGGAGGACAGTACATTGATAAAGTGTGAAACCAAAAATACAATGCTACTTTCCTTGCTGCCATCGAATAATGACATCCAAAGGGTTAAAATGTGATTAGCTGAGTTCCACTCCTGGCATCTTGTCTTCTAACTTTCCCTTTTTATCTCTAGTCACTCGTGTACAAAGTTTCATGTTAACAACCTGTTTCCTTCTATACAATATTGAGCAAATATAGAACCTCCATTATTCATTTGAATACCATTCCAGTTGTTGTTGATGAATACAATGAGGTAGTTAGCAGTCATCTGAACCTTCACTTAAATATAACAGTCCATAAACAATGCATTTTATGTAGCTCACTTATCCCTACATTTCCTTAATGCTAGATGACTATGAATCATTTGAGCAACAGTCTGGTAAGGTGGAGTTTCTCTTTGATCTTACCTTATCAATGCTCCTAGGTAAAACAAAAGAACTGAGTCTCTTAGAAATGTCCAAGCTACCCACTGGAAGCTTCTCATTATCTGACCATTAACTTAAAACAGAGTAGGAATTAACTCCCTTATCACCTTTTAGCTATATTAATGCAAAATGACCCCATGAAGCAAGACTCCCAATACAAATAGTGAAACACTTAGCCTGAGAACCTTACTGAGAAAAGAAAACAGCTCTGTTCAGTCACCATTGAACATTATGCACACCATTTCATCAAGACAGTAAAGCCTCTACACACTTCCATTGAATGCTAATTTATGTGACCATTCCAACCACTCAAGCCTTAGTTGGTTTTGATCACATTACTTCTGGTCTTTGCTGCTAAACACTTTCTGAAGATTGCAAAGGGATTTTGAGAGTGCAAGGTCTTCTTCCTTAGTTCAGATCTAGCACTTGTTACAGCCTACGTGACTTTTTTATCCCATATAAAGTGGCTTTTGGGTTGTTCAGTACCAGTCTCATGCATCCAAGTTAAGGCTCCAAATGGGTTCAAGAATGTTTTGGAATTATTAGGGAACCGACTTTTCACATAAGTCAGAAACACCACTTAATCATTTATATTCCTTCATCACCCCTTCAAATCATGCCTCCTGACTATTAGGCTCAGTGGAAAAATCATTCTCAGCATAAACAATGCAGTCTTCCACATTGCAGGCCACTTCTAGATGCCGAATTTGAACTAAAATTGTTCTTTTAAAGAAAACATTTGAAACTTGGCTAATACATTCCTTGTTCTCCTTTTCCCATTCATAGTTTGGTGTAAGAGAACATTATGCAATCATATTTTAATTACTGTTTCAGGAAGAAGGACCATCTGGTAAGGTGTTGCTGGACAATTTTACTGCAGTCTTGGCCTTCTATTTTCTTTGGCATGCTGACAATCCCAATTTTTTTCTTTGCATGTAGTCTTCACTGTCAATATAGCTCCCACATCAGCCAGGCATATTCTTTTGTTGCAGTTGTAGCATGCAGTTTATTTGTTCAAAGTCTCATCAATGTCCTAATCTCTTACTACAAACCTTGTCATAAGTTTATCAAGTTTATCATTAAACTTCCTCAGCTGTAAAACTATAGCTACAATAAGTAATTTGCTGTCTCATGAGAGGTTTTAGAACATCTATCCCATTTGCTATCCATACTGAAACTCTTTTGGGAAACTGTACAGTTGAACATAAGACAGTTAATGGCTTTGGCATCTTAAAATAAAACACTCCAAGTGGCAAACATACAAACCAAATATTTTAATTGAGCTCTTTCATCCACAATTTTCATGAGACTTCTTCAGAATAAATAAATAAAACAGTAGTAATTCCATCACTTGGCTTACACCTGACCTGTTTGCCTGATATTTGTAGGCCTTAGCATCTTCTTGAGGTATCAACATTTTGGATTCACACCCGTAGTAGAGATTTCGTATTTTACAGCTTTATGGTGAGAAATCATCTCTTACAACAGTTATTGCAGGAGTGACCTGATACCACTCTACCACTTATGCCATACTGGAAGTTCACAAATCTCTTTTTGTGTTCTACTGACAATTCACATGTTGCATTCTGCTGTAGAAGCTAATTTAAAGACATAGTGATCTCTAACATATTCACTATGAACTTAGAAAAATAATCAGTCATTCCAAGAAATCTCATCATGGCTTGTTGTCTATCTTCCAGTTTTGCATATGCTCTATAGCTTTTACATTTCAGTGTTTGACTTCAAGATCTTTGAGATTAGAATATGCCCTGTGTGTTTCAAACTATTTACACAAATCAGGCATTCATTCCTGTTCAGTTCGAAATTATGCTACATCAGTATGTCCAGCAAATTAAGAAACCTTGACTTAACATCTCAGTATCTGTCTTCAGTCTCAGTGACTTTTGGATATGGTCAACGGATTTTAAACTGGCCAGAGGAATCTGATTTCTATTCATGTTTAGTTTCAGATTACCTTGTCTCAGTGCCCACAACTTCACCATCCTGAAGTTGTTCTTCTGTTTAGTTTCAGCTTGTATCAGCGTAAACATTTATTTCACAATCCATGCTGCTGCTCTCTTAAATATCTTTGGTACAGGTACAAAGTCAAAGTATTGCCTGAGAAATCTGTGCCATCCTATACTGTGTTAAATGCACACAACTTCAAACCTGCTTTGTAAAGTTTCATCTGACAAAAAACTGGATTAACATCTACAACATGAAATGATTTGGCATCAGGGATGGTTGACACAAACTCCTGAGCTGTCAGAAAAGGATGATGCTCTTTCTGAATCACCTTGTTTAGGTCCTAGGATCTATGTAGAGACTGAGTTTGTCTTGCTTCACAGCTGCAACTGTACTGTTAATCCATTACTTTTTATCATTACTTTTTAACAAATATACTTTGATTCTGCATTGTTTTATGTACTTGTTCTGTTCTGTTCTCACACTTGGAGCTACTGGTTCCACTGCTTCTTCATCTGAAAATATTTTGATATGTAGGATACATTCTAGCAGTAATGAAATCTGCACACTTTTGCAAACTATTAACACTCAAAATTGATTCTACAGCTTTGTATTGCTTGTTGTGTACTTTCTTAACTCATATACTGAGTTTGTAATATCATTTTAGATAACATTAATAGGAACGTTATGGACATTTCTTTAGAAACACTTAGGGTTTCACCTTCACTAAAGTGTAAATCTTTCCTCTCCCTGTGTGCTACAAATGCATTTCATCAAACACACAACTACTCTATATATATTCAGTTGTTTCACTATGTAAAAGTAACACTGTACTGTTTGTTTTTGTAGTTATATTACATATGTCTGGCCCAGAAGTTCTACCCCTGCCCAGAATTTCAGCAAAATACATATGCAAGCACAGTGAACTGCAGCTTTTTAAATGTATATTCTGACAAACTATTACATTTTGCTTCAGTAGCTAGCAAAGATCCTTTACAGAATTTTGCTTATTGTTTCTTTTTGTTGTACTTATGCTTTCATTATCTAGAGAGGGTTTTTTAATCCCAAAATGTCTAGTTTTTCATTTGTTTACTTCATTGGAGCTATATACATTAAGGTTAATAAACTTTCATTGCTATTTATTATATTCTGAGCTTCAGTCTAAGTGGTTCTTAACTCTGTGTTACCTGCCGCCCCCCCCAGCTTCTGATGATGCAGTTATGGTGGACAAACAGTTTGCAAAGGGTAGGTATGTTTTCTGTAGTCCCCAGCTGATTTTAACAAATAAAGTAAAATAGAAATCAGTACAATCAGTCAATTACTCGGTCAGACAATAAATCAATAAATAACTAAATGCGGTTATATTCAAATAAATAGTAACAAAAACAGAAGTGTAAATGTTTGGCATACAGTGTAATAAATAGCATTGTAGTGAATGGTTGCAGTGCAAGGAGTGCTGCAAACATGCTCCAAATGTAGGAAGAGGCAAGCTTTTTAGGAACTTTAAGGACACCCTAAGAGCTACTAAGATCAGGTCTCATGGGGAGATTGACAGCAGACAGTGTCAGCCAGTAAAGAACAGTAGGAGAAAGTATAAGAGATTTAAAGGCTGTTGGACATTTATCTATTCCACATTTAAAAACAAAAAAGTGACAAAACAATGTATCTTACAGCTTTTAAAGCCTATCATTCTTCAAAGGGAAAATATTTCTGCCTACTGTCTGAAAATGCCAGCTTTCAAAGGTGTTAAAAGCTGGTAAAACAAGTTGCTCGCCTACACTTTTTTTTCTGTATCTGGTAGTACATGGAGTAAACTTGTTTATACTACAAAAAAATTACAAATAATTATGATTGCATTTCACAGAACATAAAACCCTTTTTATGTATTCTTGATATGGATGCCAAGATTCCCTTCTTGAGCTTTACTCATGAGTTGAATTTCTAAGCATACTTGTCTCAAAGACATAATAAATTAGTTATGAGCAAGGACCCGACCATAATTCTCTGTATGTACTATGGATTAGTGCTGGAATTAAAATTGTTGGAATAATCTGTGCATCAATGATGATAAAGATGTGAGAAAAGATGATGTAAATTTGATGATGATGATGATGATGATGACATGCAATGAAGACAATGAAGATGCTAATATAGATGAAGAAGATATCATGAAGAGACTTATGCTGAAGATGACTACAAAAATAAATAAGGTACAGTGAAGATGATGAAGATGTGATGAAGATGAGAAGGATGATAATGGTGAAGTTGCAATAAAAGTGATGGTGTACATGAAAATGATGATGAAAACATGATAAAGAGAAATATATGATGTTGATAATTATGACATTGCAATGACAATACACATAAAGATTATGAATATGTGATACAATGAATCTGTGATAATGATGAATATGCAATGAAGGTGATGAAAAAGATGCAGTGAAAATGATGATGATGAAGACAATAGTTGGTGAAGGCAAAGAAGATGTGATGAATATCTGAGGAATATATGGTGAAGATAAAGATTTGCTAAATATGAAGATGGGGATGATGATGATGCCCTGAAGATAAAGATGATGAAGATGTGATAAAGATGTTGGAGATGAAGAAGTTGACAATGAAGATGATGATGATGATGAAGATGTGATACAGGTGGATATGATGTGCTTTTAATGATGAACACATGAAAATGAGGAAGATGCCATATCATAGATTCATAGGTTCACAGGTTCATAGGTGTTTACGAGACTAACAACCACAATGGCCTTTTTAAGCCTATCCATGCATCCCAAATCTCTGACAAGTGTTGGTATCCTTGATAAGTGCAAGCAGGGGCTTGTGAGATGAAACATTTACAAGCAGGGTCCTATGAGATGAACCATTTGCAGACTACCTCTGTCCGTTAGAGACATAGGTCATGAATATATGATTTGCATCATTTTAATCATGTTTTATGACCTGAATTATAGTTTCATTGTATCTTAGTATCATCTTTATTACCACTGTTATCATATCTTCATTGTCATCACAATCATCTTCTTCATCATGATTTCTATTACTTTCATTTTCATCTTCATATGTTTATTTTTGTGATCTACATTACATTCTCATCATCTTCATCACATATTTTTCATCATCATCATCATCATCATCATCATCATCATCATTTTCCTTATCATTTGAGCACATCTTTGTATTCATAGTAATTATCATTACCCTAATCACAGCTTCATTATCATCTTCATTGTCATCTTTATTGTCATCTTCATCACATCTTAATCATTTTTATTATCATTTAAATCATCTTTGCATCTTCATCATCATTGTCATTATTATCACATTATCACTATCATCATAATCATCATCATTAGCAGCAGTAGCAGCATTTTCATTGCAGCTTTATTTTCACAGATGCTTTGTGTTTTTTCTCCAAACAAAATGCATTCAGCATATAACACCCTCAAACACATTTTGTAGGAGCTCACACTGCAAAATAAGAACCCAAAGTAGGAACAGTTCCACAGCTCACAATAATCCACAACAGCAAAGTTACCAAAGAATGTAAGATTCAAAAGATACTTAATTTATTGTAACAACCAGTAAAACCTGAGAGCTTTCATCCCAAAGTCAAAATGGACTTCATCAGAGTAAAAAATGTAACAAACTTCCTGAATTTAAACACAAAAGCCCAGGAAAAGGTAACAAAATGGGCATTTGAATTTAAAGGTGCAGTAATATCAAACCAAGCACTTTTGTAAATATTAAAAATCGCATAAACTTGCAAACTCTTCTAAAATATTTATCAAAATTACATAAATAGCACATTGAAAAAACATACCCCCAGATTCACTATTCTTTTGTGCAGGACTAGTTTAGTCCTGCATGGAAACAGACGTTTAGGAGCAGCACAGCAGCATGGCAGCTCACCAGGCATATTAATGAAGGCACACTGCCTGAGCTCACAGAATATATATGACCCTGCAAGCAAGAACAACAGGTTAGCAATAAGAATGAGTGAGACCACTCATAGGTGTTTGCATACCCCCAGCAACCCCCCACAAGTTTATAAGAGCAATAGTTAAATTATAAAATATGAACAAGCTAATTTTTATCAAACAGATAAAATTTAACCATAGGTGCATGGGTTTGCCCATTGTTTAGCTAAGTTTATTGCAGTTTAAATGACACAAAAAGATAAAAATCAAGATACATGCAAATGAAGCAGTACTGCAATAGTGTAGTGGGTAGAGCATTCACCTTACTAGCAGTTATTTCCGGTTCGAGTCTCACTCCAGTGCATTCCGTTTTCCATATCAAATTATGAGAATTTTTTTTGTTGCATAACCTGCTAAATAACATATTTTTGTGAACTGGAGTATTGCATTAAATGCAGATGTGAGGTGTCATTGTCATATTGTTGTAAAAATCCACAGATAATCACAAGTGCTCCATACAGTACATGTACACATGAAACAGGAATACAAATCAAAGGTACAATGTGTAATGAATGATAAATCCATAGAGTGTCCAAATCCACCACCTTCCCAAGAACCATTTTACATTACTGTCTAAATTAGTGTGGGGGTAAGCAGGAGTAAGCACTATTAAGCAAGAGTAAGCATATTTAAGCAATAGTAAGTGGGTTTAAGCCCATTTACATGGGGGTAAGCAATGCACACACAGGTTAAGCAATATTGAAGCTAACTCTCTGTAAGCATATTTAACCGGAGGTTAGCATTGCTTACCATCATGCAAATCCACACAAACCCGCTTAAAAGTACCTTAATCACTCTGTATGCAACAGCCGCTGTTCTGACCAGAAACAAAATAAACAGACTTTGCAGGTCTTGAACCCAGGACTGTGTACACTATAGTTACAGTAGTTAACCACTAAGCCAGCAGTACATAAGGTTGAGATATCACCAAACAGATCCTTACTATAGGAAAATCAAACTTAACATGTGAAAGGAATCGATATACAGTTTTATATAGCAATAACCCATGCCTGGGTGTGGGTAATGCTGGATTTACCCATGGTTGGTGTGGTTTGGTTATGAGGGCAAAGCCTGAGTGGCCAAACAAAGCTAACCGTGGGAAAATCCAGCATTACTCACACCCAGAAGTGGGTTTTTGCTATTATACAATGACATTATTTAAGAAAAAAATAATTACTTTTCTTAAATAATGGCATTGTATAATGCCTCCTTGCTGCCCTTCCGCAGCTGTCTGGTATTCTGCAACAGTACTGATGTACTGCTCATGTGTATGTCTACGCAGTACATCAGAGCTGTGGCAAAAGCAATGGAGAAAGCAAGATCTCCGTTGCTTTTTACAAACTGTTTCACTATGTTAAATGAGTTTAACATAACGAGACAGCTTTAAAAAAAGCAACAGAGAATCTCTGTTGCTTTTTTAAAGCTGTCTCGCTATGTTAAACCCATTTAACCTAGCGAGTCAGTTTTGAAAAAAGTAACGGAGAAAGCAAGATGTCCGTTGCTTTTTACAAACTGTCTTGCTATGTTAAAGGAGTTTAACATAGGGAGACAGTGTGAAGCAATGGAGATCTTGCGTTCTCCGTTGTTGTAAAAAAAGAGTTATAGTATTGGAAAAAATCTGGGCGACCGGACCTTTTTCCATTACTATAACTCTGATTAACAACATGCACGCTGACCAATCAGCGAGCACGTTTTTGAATATTAATGGGGGGGTCATTGTATAATGTTGTATAACCTACTACATAACATAAATATGTGAACTGGAGTACTGCATTAAGCCCAGATGAGAGGCGTCATTGTAATAAAGTGTTGACATTCCCTAATAAACACAAGGACCCCATACAGTGTACGTACACATGAATCATGGATACCAAACACATATATAACATGTAGTGAATAATAAATCAATGCCAAACAGCAAATAGTATGCAAATTAAAAATTAAGCAATGCTAAGCAATGCACAGCCCAGCTTAGGTGCAAGCAATGCGTAGGCCAGCTAAATCAGTTTACCCATTGGTATACCCCTTTAAGCAATGCCAGCCTCAGGTAAGCAGGTTTGCCCATAGCTTAGCATTTTCAAAACCATCCAATCACAGCAAAGTGTGGGCATTTGGCCCTATTTAAACCTGACAAGTTGGAATACATCTCATAACTGGTTGCAGCTTCCTCCTGTAGGCACTATAACTGGTATGGGAGAGGGTGTGCACTTTTGGGTGCAGCGCTGAGGCATCCAGGAGTCCAGAGTCATGGAAGGACTACTTGTTAAAGGCCATGACCAGAGACTGCTGCAGGGCCAGTACCAGGGTTCCCATTACAAAGTGGAAGCCTGGAACCATCTTGCCTGGGACCTCACCAGTGCCACTGGCATACCTCGAACTGGTGAACAGGTCAGGCATCACTATACTGACTTGAATCGGAGAAAGAGGGATCTCTTGGATCAGTGGATCCAAGAGGCTAGGAGGACGGGGGATGTCCCAGCCATGCGTATCAGTCCACTACCTGTTTAATAATTGCCAGCTCATGTATATTATGGATAGGTATGGCTAAATATTCCTCTTATGTCTTTCACAGTGACAGATGAGCAGACTGCAAACCAGGAAGCCCACGCCTGTAGATTGCAGCAGTTGCGATGTGAGGCAAGTTAGTAATACTCTTGCATGTACTGTCATAGGAAATAAATCTAAATTTAGTAGTAAGTTAATCATCTGTATAAAACCTGTATTGTTTAAAGCATGTACTGAATACACCAGATAATATGGCAGGAAGAGTCTCATATAGGTTGCATGTAAATAAAAGCATAATAGCCTGACAATAAAGGTCCAACTGCTGGACTGCATGTGTTTACTCTGGTATCATGTGGTAATGTAGAGTTGCAATCTCTTAATAGTACTGTTGTATTAAGCACTGTTACCCACACTGTGCTACATAAATAAAATGTGTAGGAATGTCTATATATGACTGCTGTAATCACAAGAGGTCATAAAGTCCAACTGAGAGAGACTTAGACAGAAAACAGTGAAAAGACAAACAGCATAATCCAAATAGCACACTCAACTGAGACGTGACCTGTTGTATTTTTAGCACACACACACAGCCATGGTTTGAATCCTGCGAGTGGTAGTAGGTTGTATGCAGAATCATACCCCACAACTGTACAGATATGTCCAGTTAATTGGCCCATATCTGCTGCCTGTCGCCCTGTCCCCCTGGCAAATCAGTGGGATGATCCTAGACATTTAGGCAGCAAATAAGTACAACCGATTGATGTCATTCACTGTGAACTATACCTTTGTGAAAAGAGTAGCCCAGTACTCTCTGTGGCACGTTCTATAACTGCGTAATACTGTAGTATGATAAACTAGCTAGGTAGGAGGTCTAATCCCAGACATGGCAACCATGTGTGTGTCTCTGTTTGTGTAGGGAGTGATGCTTTCTAGGCTAGTCACACTCACTACAATTCAATGCCCTACTTTGGCAAGGCTGCTGATGGCATACACTGTGAAATACACCTTTGGGAAAGGTGTATCCCAGTAATCTTCGTGGCACATCCTATAAGTGTGTAATGCTGTAGTATGATAAACTAGTTTGGTCGCAGTTCTAATCCAAGACATGGTAACTGTGTGTGTGTGTATCTCTATCTGTGTTGGGGGCAGTGCTTTACTTTGGCATGCCTACTGATGTCATTCACTGTGAAATACACCTTTGGGAAAAAAGTAGTCCAGGAATCTCCATGGTGCGTCCTATAATAGTGTAATGCTGTAGTGTGATATAGTACTTTGGTAGGGGTTTTATTCCCACACATGGCAAGTGTGGATGCTTGTCTGTGTGTTTCTTTGTCTGTGTAGGGACCAATGTTAGGCTAGTCACGCTCACCACAATTCAAATGTCCTACTTTGGCAAGCCTGTTGATGTCATTCACTGTGAAATACATCTTTGGGAAAGAAGTAGCTCAGTAATCTCTGTGGTGCGTCCTGTAACAGTGTAATGCTGTAGTGTGATATAGTACTTTTGTAGGGGTTCTATTCCCACACATGGCAAGTGTGGATACTGGTGTGTGTGTTTCTTTGTCTGTGTAGAGTGCAATGCTTTTGAGGCCATTCACAGTCACTGCAACCTCCAATGACCTTCTTTGGCAAGCCTGCTGATGTCATACCCAGTGAAATACAC